>NC_051209.1:16739536-16792100 GCF_015220075.1 Falco rusticolus | reverse complement strand
GGCACCTGTGAAAAAATAGCATGTGATCATGTAATTAAAGACTGTGCCATAATGCCCCCCACAAGGGTGCCAAATTAATGTTGCGCGGGAAACTTAATTCGAGCATTCCCTAAATGTGCTTGACTTTGCAACCTTAATAGTTGCTTTAATGCAGTTTTGTATGTGTAATTTTAGACAGAACTATCTTAAAGATTTTTTGTCTGAAATATTACTGTCATTGAATCTTATTTAGACTCATTATATTATTATGATTCATGGCATTTTAATTTATATTGCATTATTGGACGTTAACTTACTTCCACTACTCAATTAGGCTAGCAATATTGTTTCACTTCTATATGCTCCTCTTGCTATTCAACGTATTATAATTATTAGAAAGCTATTTATATTTACCTAGTGTCAGTTAAACAAGATTCTGTTGAATGTCTCCATGTTAGCTACAGACCTCGATGAGAAAGAAATTATCTTAATACAGTCATATAAATGTTATATAACTTCTCAAACTTATGTTCAGAACATAACAGTACAAATAAATAATAAAAAGGAAGTAATAAGACTGCATTTAACATAGTGTCTGACATTGATTAGATCTTTGATTATTTGATGGCATACATTTAGGAATATTGCATGCACGCTTTTATTGGTATCCCTTATAACCTTTCACAATGCCATGAACATTTAATAGATTTTTGTGTATGGAATACTTTTTATAATAAATATTTTTATAATCATACCTTATACTAATATTTCCTTGTTGTTTGAAGCAACACCTCTAAATTCAGAAAGCTGTATATATCAGAACTCACTGATACATAAACTCAGAAAGCTGCACTTGCATTAATGGGCGAGCTTTCTTTGAGGGGCTGTGAGCTAGGGGTAGCTAATCTCAAATAACCTACAGTAGCATCTGCTTTTTAAAATGCCTGTTTCTCTCTATTGATTACATAGGATACCAATACAATAAGTAAGGTAGTAATTATTGCTGGGATCCAATCTGATCACTCTTCTGAAGACTGATTCCTAATGGACCTCATCCATTAAAAGAAAATATTGGGGACAGCCCTTTCCCATTTAATCTTTACTCAATGGTTTAGACAGCGAGGAGGGCTGTCACTAGAATTTTTTCAGTCTGGGTGAGGATTGCAAGCAACAGACTGTTTAAAAAAAACCAAACTAAAAACCAATGAGCAAAACCAAAACAAACTCAAACCTTCTTCCATCTTGAAAGGCACTCTCATGACTTTAGCAGGTTTTGGCAGCCTGGTATATATCAGAGCTCTTAACAGGAGGAAAGTGAACAGCTTTTCAGAGCAAGCCGTCCTGAGCCTTCGTGTTTGATAAAAGTAGTTGGAAAATACACTACAGTCAGGGAAATGCCAGCAATTTCAGCTAGGCCCAGCTTGTAGGCTGTTAGGTTTATGTAGACACAACACTTTGGAGGATTTAGTCCAAAATTTCTGTGCCATGCTTTTGCAGAATTCAATTCCTTCATTTTTAATATAAGTTTTAGTACTGCCTTCAAGAACAAAAAAGTTACTCAATTCCTCCCCAGAGTTGAAAACATACACTGCATATATAGGTAATAATATCAGGTGCCTTCCTCAGTAATTAATTAGCAAAGCTGTACCTATGTGTGGGTGGGTGTGAGGGGGAGCTTAATTTACCTAATTTTGCAGCACAAGTTAATACCTTTCTTCCTCTAATTAATTTTACTGCTAGTCTCAACTCACTATAATTGGTACATCCAAAAGCAAGGATTAGCAGAATGGACCAGACCATTGGCCTGTTTATTTCAGCACCTTGCTTCTGACAATGGTTAGTTATTAGAATTCAGGAAGATGGTAACCGAAACCCTGCAATAAACAGCTGCCGTATAATTTCCTTTAAAGCTCATATCTTCCTCAAGTTTTTTGTTGCATAATATTTAGCAGGCAAGGGAGAGCTTGGACTTGTAGTAGCCCAGATGTAACCAGTTCTTCTCCAGAATCCAATATGCACTTTTTGCAGACTTATACGCTTGAATGACATCTGTGCTGACATGGCTATGCAGCTGATCTTTCAAACCCAGATAATTTCAAACGGGCTAATTTAAATTTTAGGCATTGCTTTCTTGGATTTCCTTGGGAATCTGTGGATATATATATCCACTAGCATTCAGTTATTCTCTGAAGTCCAAAGAGTGGTAGTAAATGGAGTTATATCTAGCTGGGAGCTGATCACAGGCGGTGTTCCCCAGGGCTCAGTGCTGGGGCCAGTCCTGTTTAGTATCTTTATCAATGATCTGGATGAGGGGATTGAGTGCAGTCTCAGTAAGTTTGCAGGCAACACCAAGTTGGGGGTGAGTGTTGATGTGCTGGAGGGCTGGAAGGCTCTGCACAAGGATCTGGACTGGGTGGACTGATGGGCTGAGGCCAATTGTATGACATTCAACAAGGCTCAATTCTGGGTCCTGCCCTCAGGTAACTACAACCCCATGTAATGCTACAGGCTTGGGGAAGAGTGACTGGAAAGCCAGGTGGCTAAGAAGGCCAACAGCATCCTGGCTTGTATCAGAAACAGTGTGGCCAGCAGGACTAGAGAAGAGATCGTCCCCCTGTACTCAGCACTGGTGAGGCTGCACCTTGAATCTTGTGTTCAATTGTGGGCCCCTCACTTCAGAAGGGATGTAGAGGTGCTGTAGTGTGTCCAGAGAAGGGCAACAAGGCTGGTGAAGGGTCTGGAGCACATCTGGTGAGGAGTGGCTGAGGGAACCGGGGTTGTTTAGTCTGGAGAAGAGAAGACTCAGGGAGGACCTTAATGCTCTCTACAACTACCCAAAAGGAGGTTGTAGGCAGGTGGGAGTTGGTCTCTTCTCCCAGATAACAAGCAATATGACAAGAGGAAATAGCCTCAAGTTGTGCCAGGGGAGGTTTAGATTGGATATTAGGAAAAATTTCTTCACTGAAAATGTCAAGGCCTGGAACAGGCTGCCCAGGGAGGTGGTGGAATCACCATCCCTAGAGGTGTGTAAAAAACATGTAGATGTGGTGCTTTAGAGATGTGGTTTAGGGATGGACTTGGCAGTCCTGGGTTAATGACCTTAGAGGTCTTTTCCAACCTATGTGGTTCTATGATTCTATGAACTTCCCAGTATCTCTTCAACAGCGAGTTGCAAGAAGGGAGCACAGTGAACACTAATTCTGAGTACTGAAGGGGAAAAAGGTAGTTTGGGGGACAGGTGGGCCATTTGCATGACAACAGACAATCCATGATTGCCATGTGCCAATATTACAAAAGGAACAGAGAATAAGAAGGAGATGGCTAAGGCATGTCCTGTCACCACCTTCCCATCTATACCCATTATTTCACCTGCTCCACCACTGTTACCATTGGGAACACTCCTGCAGACTTATTCCATTTCTCAGGCAACATTTACTGCATCTGCTGACACTTGTGGCTGACCTCAGTTTGACAAAAAGTCTTAAACCCATCTTTTTACAAGTCTTCAACAGCCTAAAGAACTGGTCTGAACTCCACACAGAAAAGGAGGTGGGTCAAAGGAAGGTCCATAGCCCCTGACTTGAAGAGTAAATATATTTTTTTTCCCCAGCTTTGCTGCATTCCTCCTCGGCCCTATCCCATGGTGTCAATAGAGGAAGTTTTCCATTCTTTCCCACTAATCATCTCTGACAGGTACTTGGCAATCTTGTCTATAAGAATCTGCTTGTAATATTCTAGACCAATCTCAAGGAGAAAAAAATGCAGATACAGCACCTTTGAATAGTAAGATCTAAAAGGCTTTTTTTATTGTTGTTTTGCTTTGCAATGTTCTAAACAGGGACAGAATGAAGGCCAAATCAGTGGATAAGAAAGATTCATCTAGTGTGAGGCAGGGCACAGCAATCCTTAGTAAGTAAAAAAAAATAATAAAAAAAAAAACCCCTGGTATTTCTTAACAGTAGAAGAGAATCTCAGCTTAAAGTTATGTGCTTCCTTTTTATGACAGGGTTCTCAACAGCACTCTGTAAACTGCTGTACCACCAAATTCTCCACCGTGATTTCAGTGGAGTTGCGAGGAAGGAGAATATAGCTCCCTGTTGATAGATGGTTGGCTGTGTATGTGGGAGGGGGCTGAGGGGAAGGCTGTTAATTAAATTTGAAGGCGAGATTCTGCTCTTTGCAGCTGAATTAAAACTAAAATACCAATTTATGTTTAATTACTGTCTTTGCTTACTTGTGCATTCAAACTTGAAAGATGACTTCACACTCCGTTTTTAAGCTCCTGTGGCTCAGAGACGATTATGGAGTTTGAGTGCTATGTGACACAGTCTTATCAAATACCCCATGCTACCACAGAGGCTGATAAGGTACAGAAGCTAAGTCTCTGGGCCAAATAGAGAGGATGTTACCCTGCAGCATGCAATGGAAGGGGGCTGCTTCAGGAAACCCCAGGCTCCCGTTGGCTTCAGCTGAGGTAATGATTACTCATTAACCAGTAGCAGTTTTCATTACTGGTTAACTATGAGATAACATGCTGTCCTGCAGTGGGAGAAAGATTTAATTAAGACTAAGAGGAATAAAACCTGAAAGGACTTCTGAAATAGTGCCTTCTGCCCTTTCTGTCTGTGAGAAAGGGATAGTTTACATAGTAAGGACTGCAAGATTTTAGGCTGGATCAGTGTTGTGTCTATTAGGAAAGGAAGAGTATGAAGAGGTATAATGAAATGGTTTTATATTAACATTTGCCAGTTAGTAGCATTTCAGGCGGTGTACTTTTGTATTTCATCCCTTCTCCCAAACATAAATTCCTTTTTTTTATCACTGAGCATTATTCTGGAAGTATCCTATATGACTTTATCTGAATAAAGTCCAGGGTTTTTTTAAGAGTATGATGGGCTGACCCCGGCTGGATGCCAGGTGCCTACCCAGCCACTCTGCCCCTGCCCTCCTCAGCTGGGCCAGGGGAGGGGATGTGATGAGGGGATCCTGGGTAGGGAGGGATCACTCAGCAATTACCATCACAGGCAAAACAGACTCGGCTTCGGGAAATTAGCTTGATTTATTACCAATCAAACCAGAATAGGGTAAGGAGAAATAAAAACTAGACCTTAAAACACCTCTCCCCTTCCCTTTCCCCACCCCCCCTTAGCCCTCCCCCCAGCAGCGCCGGGCCGGGCCGGGCTCAGCCCCGCACACGCTGTCGCCGCTGCTGCCCCCGCTCAGGGCCGGGGCTCCTCACACCCTGCCCGCCCCGGCCCGGCCCCCCGTGGGGGCACCGGCCTTGCCCCGGCCCGGGCTCCTCCCCGCGGGGCCACAGCCCCCTGCGGGCACCCCCTGCCCCGGGGGGGCCCTGCCCGGCTGCGGGGGAGGAGCTGCTCCCCCGGAGCTCCGCGGGCTGGGGGCACGGCCCCCCCGCCGGGGGCCGCCCCGCGGCTGGGGGAGCCGCTGCTGCGGCGCCTGGAGCCTCCCCGGCCTCCCCCGCCCTGGCCCGGGTGCGGCGCTGCTGCTCTCTCACACAGCCCGCTCCTCTCTCCCGCTCAGGCGCTGCTGGGCAGCAACTTTCCCCCCGATGAAACGCGTCACCCCAGAGGCGCCACCACCGTCGCTGACGGGCTCGGCCTTGGCCAGCGGTGGGTCCCTCTCGGAGCCGCTGGCCTTGGCTCCATCGGACACGGGGAAGCTTCTGGTAGCTTCTCACAGAAACCACCCCTGCAGCACCCCACTACCAAAACCTCGCCATGCAAACGCACTACAAAGAGTATCAAGGAGCTCTAAGCACTCAAATAAGAAGAAAAATAGAAATGCAAGTGATAAACCCTGCTGAGTCCTTTTTATGAAATTCTCACCCAATGCTACTGCACTGTTTGGGTAAGTGTGTCAGTGTTTTTCCCACACACTTCACTCCCTCGGCTGCCTCTGACTCTCCACCTCTCCTTTTTTAGTAATTCATTGGAGGCTTAGGTGGAGTTGGTGGCCTAAAGCTATAGTAAATCAAATTAATTACATTTGCACTAAAACTGAAAATGTCTGCAGTGGTTTTTTTTCTATTTTTTTTATTTAAAGTACAGACTGTTAATACATCTTTACTTAGTCTAAATTATTCCTTTAATGTAAACCTAAGCTGAAGCAACTGTAGTTGTTCAACTGCAGCGAAGTGCAAATACCATTTACAATGCTGAATTGTTAGAATAGTGTTTCAAGACATAAAAACGGGGGCTGATTTCAAGGAAGACCAGCATATGATGCTGAAAAAGATGATGCAGGAGTCTATAACCTTCTGGGAAACCAGCTAGAAGCAGGCAAGACCCACTGGGTGCTAAAATTACATCAAATATCCATGTTTAGACATATAGATCATATCCATGAGAACTATCCAGTTTATCCTAAAGTTCACATATGTTTAGCAAGAATAGCTTTTCAGCATTCATTGACTCGGCTGGGCTTGATTTAGCTGTGCACAGGCAGGTGTTTTGTCCAACTACAGAGATGATGGGGTGTCTGTCTGTCCTCAGCTGCCAGTCCAGGAAATCACAGCTCCCCTGTGTCCTGGTTTCAACTGGGATGGAGTTAATTTTCTCCTTAGTAGTTAGTACAGTGCTGTGTTTTGGCTCTGATGTGAGGACAATGTTGATAGGACACTGATGTTTTTAGTTGTTGCTGGGTGATGTTTATACTAAATCAAGGACTTTTCCTTGGGCCCTGCCAGCGAGAGGGCTGGAGGGGCACAGGGAACTGGGAGGGGACACAGCCAGGGCAGGTGACCCAAGCTAGCCAAAGAGGTATTCCATACCATAGGACATCATGCTGAGTATATAAGCTGGGGGAAGAAGAAGGAAGGGGGGGGGCATATGGCATTATGGCGTTTGTCTTCCCAAGTAACCGTGACACATGATGAAGCCCAGCTGTCCTGGGGATGGCCGAACACCTGCTGCCCATGGGAAGAGGTGAATGAATTCCCTGCTTTGCTTGCATGTGTGGCTTTTGCTTTGCCTATTAAATTGCTCTTATCTCAACCCCGGAGTTTCATGTTTCTTTCTAATTTTCCTCCCCATACCCCTGGGTGAGGGGGAGTGAGTGAGCGGTTCTGCAGTGCTTGATTGCCAGCTGGGGTTAAACCACGACACCTGTTGTAGCTGTCAAAGCAGTTACAGATGATCTGTCAGCTGCTTGGTCAGCCCTTCATACCTGGGATGCTTCTAGCAATGCCAGACATCTACCCGTGGGCAACTGAAATAAGATCATCAATGGCTTCTTCACTGACATGAAAGACGCTTGAAGTGTAGGAACTTCTGTCTGGAATATTTTAACCTGTGAGATCAACCTCACCTCCACAAGGCTTCTTTGGGTGTCTTTTGACCAGTGGACAATCTGCTAAAAGCATGGACACCGAACCTTACATTTCCCAGCATTTGTAGATTAAGACTCAGACACTGGCTGCCTCTGTGGTAACAGCTTGTTCTTGAAACTGGCCTTCTCATGCTTAAGGGATCCAGGGTCCCTCTTTTAGGGCAAAAACATACCCTTGTATATTCAGCGTTAATCTCCACAAATTACTCTTCTTACAGACAACTTCTAGGGTTGCACAAGTAGTGATAATAATAGCTGGATAGAGGAAAAGATGAAATGTAGTTTTTTCAATACTTTCATTATGCAATGGCATTATTAAATTGGCAAAGTACACAGATAATTCAGGGGTAAACACAGTCCTTTCAGTGTATCAGACTAATCACACCCAAGCATTTATGTCTTTCTGTGAAATAGTTAACGGTTGGAGCAGGGAAGATAATGCAAATGAAAACTATTATGTAGAGTTAGTTTAACGATACGCAATTTAAAACTGTAGCAATTGTTTTTGGTCATTTTCTTGCAATCTGCAAGGTAATTTTTTTCAATTTATTTGGAATTAGTCAAGTGCACTGTTGAAAAGGCAGAGTGAATTGATATTAAATAGTTTTTGGAAGATGTAATTGTCTGATGATTTGTAAATAGCCAAGCTTATCAAAAAAGTAATTCAAATGTTATGCTGACAATTTTGTTCAGTTTGGTGTACTCTGTAAACTTGTGAATCCAATTTTTAGCCCTCATTACCATCATAATTCTCTTTGCACTTGTAAATGATTTCAGGTATTTTGTGTGTGTGCCCTTTACCTGGTGCTGAACTTTTACTGATCCTTAACCAACACAGCATATAGTCAAGTTATAATCAGAAGTGCTTCTGTTTTCAAGTTACTATAATCTAGATATTCTATTAACAGAGAAAAGAACTTAACCAATACTAGTCATTTATAGTCATGCATCATAAGCCACTGTGATGAATTCAACTCTAAAATGAATGCAGTTTTTTAAATAGTTCTGTTCATTCAGGTTTTAATTGCTTAGCACTTTTTTCAATTTTTCATGTTTTTCTCTGAACCATAACAATTGGAAATTTCCCTTCCCTTCCCTTCCCTTCCCTTCCCTTCCCTTCCCTTCCCTTCCCTTCCCTTCCCTTCCCTTCCCTTCCCTTCCCTTCCCTTCCCTTCCCTTCCCTTCCCTTCCCTTCCCTTCCCTTCCCTCCCCTCCAACAATTCAAGGAAAAAGAAAGATTAGTTCACAGGTCACACAGGATTCAAAACCAAAAAGAAATTGACTCTGTGTTTTCAGAACTAGTAACAGTTATACTAGGATCTCATGAAATTATGGGTAATGAAGGTTTCATCCTTAAAATTACCCAGTCTAATTATTGATAACAAATTTTTTAATGAGTTTTGCCTGATATTTCTGCTTTCACACATTCCCACAAGCATTCTAATGTTTTTATTATACCCAGAAATACTGCGTAAAAAGAATACCAAAATATAAAGAGTAGCACTCAAAATTAGAAAACATAAAGCCCCAGCACTTCTCATTTAATCTTAATTCATCTTTCTTGCATATAGACATTCTGAAACAATATTTTTATGGTAGAATCACATCCCATTTCTGTTGCTGGACTCTTCCTGGGTCATCGTATAGCTACAAGTCAGTGTTCTAACATGGTTAGAAATAGGCCAAAGGCAGAATGGTAGAAGTTGTAAAACACAATGTGAAATTAGTAAAAATTAAGAAATAGCCATCCTGGATAAATGTGAATGGAGAAGGATCTTGGATGACCCTTTGAGTGGACTCGCAAAAACATCTTGAAAAGGGTGATTAAAAGAGCCCCCACCCCCCACCTGTCTTTTAACTGTCTCGCTTTAAAAGGTAGCCTGTCCCTTTCCAAAATATAAAAATAAAATTAAAAAAACACTTTAATTTAAAAATGCTTTTGACAAAAACTGAAAATACAAAATGTTCGAGAGAAACCAATCATGCTTTGCAAATAAAAATATATTTTGTCAAAAATCAATAAAAAATACTGATGTTTTGGCAATGAAGCTTATGTTTGTGGAGCTCTATGTTCTTGATGAAAAATACTTTGACAAAAGAATAAAAAGCCACATTTTTGCCTTTGCGTAAAAAAGAAAAATACAGTGAAAGAAAAGTCATGGTGACTATTTCTGCCAACAGCGGGTGATATGTGCCATTACCAATCTATACTGGTTTGGACTTTTCTGCAGTATATATGTGTCCAAATGAGCTAGTGCCCTTGGCTGTCATTTTAATTCATAGAGAGAAGCAGACATTTTGAAGAGAAATTAATTTCTTTCTGATTTAGAAAACAGATTAAGGAGACAAATCATACCTTACATTGCTTGTTTTATTACATCTGATACTATGAAGATATCTAATGTCTTATACTCTGAAGAGTTGTTTTGGTGGAGATGTGTGTAGCTAAAGCAGTAGAGTTAAAGGGCATGCCTATACCCTGACCAAATTGAAGAGTAATTCTAAGTTTATAACCATTCCAATAAATCTAGCATATGGGGGTTGGGGATGGGGTGCAGTGGGGAGAGAGAGACTGGGGTAATTACTTTTGCAGTCTGCACATGCCTTGATGGGAAAAATATTAGCCAGTAAAGTGCAGTGTCATTTAGCAAAGAAAGCCCTAAACAGTGCTGGGGATCATTCAAATTTAAATTGTAAAGCAAACATTTTCGGCAATGAGAAAGACAGAACAAGCTGTACAAGGAGTTCTAGATTCTCTGTCATGGATGTTTCCATATCTGGAGTACAAACTTTCTTGGAAAAGATGCTAAATATGTTCAAAAGGGTTAAAAAAAGGGGGCAATTGTGTTGTGTGAGAGGCTAGCGAGTCTGAATTGGCAATTTCTCATAATCTAGAAAATAGAAACCCAAGAATCTATTTACTTCCCTTTTTATTCCGCACAGAGGTGTTTAAAAAATGTGTAGACTTGGTGCTTAGGGACATGGTTTAGTGATGGACTTGGCAGTCCTGGGTTAATGCCTGAGCATGATGATCTCCAAGGTCTTTTCTAACCTAAATGATTCTATGATTCTATGATATAACATTCCAAATTGGAGCGGAACTGTTTATTGCTTCACACATGCAACAGAGGTCTGATAGTTCCTACAGATATCTATTGAAGAGTCTTACCCTATACATTTCAGAAATGGTCTTGTAACCAGGAAAAAAAAATTACAAAAAAAAAAAAGCAAACAGAGGGGAAAAAAAGAAAAGAAAAGAAAAGAAAAGAAAAGAAAAGAAAAGAAAAGAAAAGAAAAGAAAAGAAAAGAAAAGAAAAGAAAAGAAAAGAAAAGAAAAGAAAAGAAAAGAAAAGAAAAGAAAAGAAAAGAAAAGAACCCCAGAAACAGTCTAGCCCTCACCATTTAAATTCTAGGTAACTTATTCACTCTTCTGACTTCAGAGTACCAGGCCTGAACCTGGTACACCATGTTTTCAGATCACATTCTGTTTTCCAAACAAATGCCACTGCTTTGGGGCAGCACTAAGAATACAGAACAGCAGAGTTTGTTTTACTTTTCAGGACTCTATTTTAATTACAGTTAGCTTTTTTCTTTGAGACACACACACACACACTCTCTCTCTCTCTCTCTCTCTCTCTCTCTCTCTCTCTCTGCAGGCATCGCTGCTCTGCTGTTATGTTCTACTGCACTGAAGAAAATGAATCTTTTCAAACAGGTGAATTTTCCAACCGAAATGGACGAAGCAGACTCAGTTCATTGCTACTGGTGATGTTGCCTGCAAAGTATTAGTTCGAAGGTCTTACAAATATTCTCTAAATATGAAAAATATTTGCAGTGTATTCAAAACAAAATCTGTACAATGGAAAGATAGCACAGCTATTGTCACAAGTATAGGTACAAAACCTGAATTCACATTGTTCATGTAAAAAATTTCCAAAGAAGAGGCTATTTTATTCAATAAAGCAGAGGAATTACATTATAATAGAAACACTGACATAACCCTAACTGCAACAGCACAAATGTCAGTTCTGTAATGAGGCAGAATACTGTGCTGCTTCACTAATCTCTGGAGACATGATTCTACAATAAAATAAAATAAAATATATGTAAAAAAAACCCAACAGACCCCAAACAAAACAAACACCTTGAAAATATACAAGAAACAGGCTGGTGGTGTTCTTTTTTTTTGTCCTTCCTAAAGGACATGTTGTCAATCTAAATTAGATTAAATAAGATTTGAAATTAGTTCAGTCTCTATTAACAGCCAAGTAGAAAGAGATATGCATGGGGAGAAATGTGATTAAGTAGCTGAAAGGTATTACAAATTACAAAAGTAGAATGGACCATTGGACAAGCGCTGGGTGTGTTTGGATGAAATCAGTTTGGCTATTGTGCAAAGGAAAATTCTGGAGGGGAGCAGAGGAAAATGAGGTTTATTCTTAGCAATTTTTAAATATACATAGAGTTGATTCTGAAGCAGCTTTTTTAATTCTGTCTTGCAGAAGTGTTTATTGCAGCTCCTACAAAAGGACTAGCCCTGTTGATACTATAAGCCTTTTATACATTGTGACTAGCATTACAATGACTGACGGTGAGTAAAAAAATTAAGTTCCCTTTCTCCCTCAGTCCCCCACCTCTCTCTCCAGCAGATCAAGATGCTTGAAGAAAATGTCACAGACTCCATTGAAGGTAATAGGTTTAGATCACCATTACATTGTCTAGTACTGCTTATTTCCTTTGGGTCCCTACCATAAATACTCTTTAAATATTTGCGAGAGCCGCTCCCACTACATGTTTTAAGAATTGTGTCATTAGCAGAGGTAAGACAGGAGCTCCCAGATTTTCACTAAGACTGGTCTTGTTTACTAGAATGTTACACGTAAAAAGAATAAGGCTCTGCCCCAAAGAGGTGAAAGGAGATGGGAATTGATTCCTGTCTTTTTGGAGATAAGGTTTGATGCACAGAGAAAGGTATTTTGTCAAGGGTTATACATGTCTGTAGGGCAAACAGGAACTGTAATCCCTAAATTCATGTGTACTCAAACTCAGAGTCTACAAAACATGGCACAGAGCCTTCAGAAGGCTCACATCAGCCTTCCACATTCCCATGATCCTACATCTTGGCTAGTGAGAATTCCCAGTCTTCAGGACTCAACAGTACAAGACATCAAGGCTAGAGTACTTCTGGAGCCAAGATGGGGCAGTCAGCCAGATTAGCTGAAAGATGCTGTGCAGAAACAAGAACAGTATGTCTGCTCTGGTTTGTCTCTAATAGTCTGTGTAAAAACCTACAAGATTTTATTCAGCAGTGTGGTGATGCAAGTCGAGGTGGACTTAAAAGAAACGCTATGTCTGCATGGCTGGGTTTGGACAAAATGGCCTTAATTGTTTATACAAACTATTCATATATCTTAGACAGTGCAGGTGTCAGACCCTGATAGGTTTTTGTGTCCTTCTTCTTGCTTGCTATTTGCTGTTGCTGTAGGTGCCCGTATGCTGCGGTTCTAAGTTCCGGTTCTTCACACCCTGTTTACATACCTGACAATTTGTGGCTGTCTTAAAGGTACACGGCTAAGTCTTTGAAGTCAACTAACTTATCTGCAGACCCGCTGCAGACCCCAACAATTCCCCCTTTTTGTTTTTTTAACAGCTAGTACCAGGTTTGTCATGTTCTGCAGGGCCCTTGCAAACATGACGGCAACCAAGGCAATAGCAAACAAACAATACTGCCAATTGAGTGAATTGATGCCAAAATGGCTGACATTTTCTCAGATTTTGGTAACATGTTGCTGCAATGGGGCGCCTAAAATCCCTGCAGCACATACCATCAAAATCCTCACAGCCATGTTCTTGAGCCAACAGCAAAAACCAATAGTTGCTCTGTTTTGTATATAATGGTGGCAAATTTGACTCACATTCTTAACTGCCTAACAAACAAGGTATCGACATTCAAAGTGCCAACAATATTGACTTATTTTGGGTTAACATTATACAGAGGTAATCAATTATCGAAAATACCAAGACTTTCAGTAAGATTCTTCATTCCCCGCATACATTCACTTTTTTTCAACAATGTCTGCAAGTCAGTTTCAAGGAAGGGCACACCAAACAAGGACTGGTTCAGTAAGGAGGCCACACATTAGTTGTTGGGTTGACTGGCGGCAGCAGTGCTCCCACGATCCGGCACACTAAGCTCAGGCCACACACAGCAAGCAGATATCCATCGCGGACCTTCATCTGTAGAAACACAAGCATAACCTCTCCCCCAAGTTAACAATTCACGCGGTCCCGACCAATGCCCAGTACGAGGGTCTTTCATGTGTACTAAGACACCTTCATGCTTTCTCTAATCATGCCTCTGAGGTCATTCCATTCATTCCCCCTTTTTGTTTTGGTTTTTTTTTTTTGTTTGTTGTTGTTGTTGTTGATTTTTGTTTTTGGTTTTTTTTTAGTTAGTGCCACTTTATTAATAGACTCACACCAACTAAAAATACACACCCTATGCAGACTTTGTTATTTAAAAGGTGATAGGTTAAAACTACTCATTCACAGGCTTCCATCTCATCCTAGTTTCTACTCATACTCCCTTAAAGTTATTTAACTCTTTACTGCAGGATCTCAGTTGCACATCATTCAAAGCAAGGCCAAAACTGCACATTATCAATGTCAAAACAACCCACTGTCTCTGTTCCATACAATTCTACAATTCCTTTTTTTTTTTTTTTTACAGCAAAATACATTTCAACCACTGTAATACAGTAGAGTATAGACAGCTTTTCCGCGTGACAGAACACAGTCACCCTGTACTGCGAAACAGTTTTTTGCAAGTCCTGCACTACTTTTCAAGCAAATGGTGTGTGAACGTGAGGATTACCAGCAGCCACATCTCCCAATACAATAGGATATGCGTGCGGTGCATCGGTGGAAGGCATAGGAAGATAAGGAGCGGTCTGCCTATCAGTTCTACAAAATTCTGAACATATAATACAATAATAATAATCATAATAACTACTACACAATAACATTGTTAGACTTATTTTTAATTTTTTCTTGAACAAAATGGACTTAAATTCCAAGAGAAAACCATTTCTCAGATGGAATCACAATTTACAACTTTATTATCAGTAAATTTCTATAAAGGAAGGATTTTTATCTTTCATGGGATCAGATCAGAAATTGAATACCCTAGAATGAAGTCTGCATTTTTCTAGAGACCAAATAACAAGTTATTTGAAAGCAGTTCTGTCATTTACTTCCATCTTCATTTAATTGGAATGGCAAATAAAGCTTTACATTGCTCCATGTCACCACTATAATGCTTCTGACTTCTTTTAGAGAATGTAGATGCTGTCTTTTCTTGTTAGCTACCTACTTTTCATCAACTACTTTATGGCAGGCAAATCACTGGTGAACCTTTATAGGAGTCTTAGATTTTGAAGTTAGAAGATATCACTGGGTTTATTTAGTTTAGCACAGAACAGGATTTTTAATTCCTGCTTCAAGTCAATAGCAGTGCTTTGTAGAAAAACAAAATCTTGTAGAGAAAAACAAAGTCCAATCTTCTTCAAAAAATTCAAGCAATGGAGAATCCAACATAAATCTTATTCTAACTGTTAATTACTCTCACCGTAAAAATATAAATGTGTCTACTCTAAATTTCCATTCATGTTTTCTTTTCTCTTGTCCACTAGATTAACTCCGTAGTATTATTATCTTTATTTTTATATTTTTACTGTGGTATTTCTCCACTTTGTAGACGTGACAAACATGCTTTACTCCTAAATATATTACTTGTTATTAGCCACACTGAAAATACACACCAGGCTTAGACACAAAACCTATTATTGCATGTCAGCTGATCTGTACTGTGTGTTCCATTGTGTACAATAAATTTGGGTTGAACATAAGATAAGCCGAGTTTGCTTAGCCCTATTTTCACTGAGCTAAACTAATTTGAACAACCTTGATTTTCTGCAGGGTAGACTCCCATGGATAGTTATCATGAATCAGCTGACTTGTTATATGTGATGCCAGAATAACTTGTTCATATATCTGAGTCTAATAGTAACCTTGTCCCTAGATTATTGGAGACAGAGAGTACTGTGTATCAGTGGCCTGTATTCTTCATTATTTATCATTCCTTTAGCTTTGGTATCAACTCCAAGCTTTACTGGTAATGATTTTATGTTTTCTTCTACCTTGTTGATAAAATGTTTACTAGCATAGAGCCAAAAATCAATCCCAGGGAGACCCAGTCAGAACACACCTTATTAGTATTAATTCCCAATTTGCAATTACATTGTGGGACACAGTAATCAACCATTTCTTTAATAATTCAAAGTGATTTGGAAAACAATGGGGGTTTATTTTTTTTTAGTTCCTTGTATACAAGTCAACTTCTTTAAAGGCGCTACATTATTATTCAACATTATTACTTTATTGAATTGAATCAGTCTTCTCATCAAAGAATTGATGTGACCTGGTTTGAAAAGATTTTTTCCAACCTGTGAGTATTCTGTGGCATTAATACATTACTTTCCTTTAATTCATTGTTAATTCAGGCTTGTCTCAAATGGTCCATCATTTTGAATATTTGAATATAAATGAAACTTGTAATTGCTTGGATTATCCTATTTATGTTTCTTTTAAAAGTTTGTTAATATACATTCTTTCCATTACACTCCTGGCATGTTCTGAAGTTTTAAAGACTGGATTAAATCTACTTTAATGGTTTGGGTAGCTCCTGAGATAGCTCTTCAAAATTCTTAAATACAAAAATACTGGGTGCTAATGATTTAAAAGGGAATCTCATGTGAACCCAATACAATTTGAATGGGAATTATTTCATCATCATGTGACAACCAAGTACTGATTGGAACATTTCACTGATCATTTCTAGGTTTTCTATTTCCATTATAGATATTTCTACCAATCCCGTGCACAACCATCCCAGTGTCCTGTTGTCACATGCAATATATACTATTTTGAATGCCACATTATCATAGACTTTGAAATGGTAATTGTTCAGAAGACTTTGCATTAGCAGTTATAAACCGAGGTGTCTTCACTGGAAGAATTTACCTTTCATGTGAGCTACATAAGTGAGTTGTAGTATTCCCTGGAGAAGAGCGATGTAGTAAGGGCTTCTAGCTCTTTTGATAATTGACACAAAAAAATCAGATCAAGAGATTTTCCCTGCAGAATCTAATCTCTGCTTCCAGACCTGGGCTACCAGCTGTTTCCTTTAACATTGTAGAAAAGGAAAGGGAAGGAAGAAATGGGGTGAAAAGGCGCCTAGAAAAGGAAAGGGAAGGAAGAAATGGGGTGAAAAGGCGCCTGTCTTCAATTACCATCCATGGCAACAAAGAGATCATATCATTACATCTTCAGTCACATCTGATCAAGCCACTGTAATGATATCCCCTACTGTCACTCCTATCCTTTGCTCATAATTTTTACAACTGTGGTAGTTATGCTACCTCTGGTGCTGTTTGCCATCTAGAATTACTATTGGGGCTGCTTCAATCTCTGTTGTGCTGTTAATAGTAAATTTAGCCATCTGAGTAGATCCTCATATTGGTGCTTAATGGATTCTGAACTAGTTACCACTGCAATAGAATTGCTTTGTTGCTGTCTAAGGACATGGAGAACAAACACACACATACACAACTTCCAGGGAGAGCAGCCAGGGACCATTTGCAAGATCACCCTTTGTTAGCCAGCCAAGGAGCAATAAATGTAATCAGCATGAAAGTGGAAACCAGCTGATACTTAGATGCTTAAAAGGTTAGAACACTAATGGGCAAGGATAAGCCTTAACTTCTGGTCTTTCACTGGAAGTCCACGTCACCTTTCATGGAAATTTGCAATTTGAAGTCTTTTATTTAGGTAAGACGCCAGATCATAGTCATTCAGAAGGTCTGGATTCAATACAGACTTGCACTGCAATCTTGCTGCTCGCTAACCTATGACCATCAATAAAATGAAAATAATGATGCCTCCTCTACCTTCATTATCTATTTAATTATAAACTTCATTACAGAAATTTGTGTGTGGGGTCCTTTCTCTTTGTGGTTTGGGTTTTTTTTGTTTGGTTGTTTGGTTGGTTTGCGGGTTTTTTTAGTTTTATTTTGCTACTTTGTGTATGTACAGCATGACAGGACTTATCTGTTGAATAAATAACCTTACACTGCTAAGAATATTCATATCGTTACATGGCCTCATCATTTCTTTGTCTTTCTCTGGAGTCTGCAGTACTGCAGACATGTGGAATATCTTACATATCCCTCTCTTCTTACCTTCCCCATAAAGAAAATTTTAGGTGTTTGCATTTCATTGATTTTATCAGAACAATTCTCTTGGGCACTATCTGAAACCATAAACCTCAAAATAGCTGAGGAGATGGCAAATAATATGTATAGCCATGTATTAATTATGTTTTTCCCAGTGACTCCACACATGTTGAAAACCAGAAACATACCTCAATTTTAGACAGTAAATATTATTTAAAATGGCATATAAGTTTAAACAGTAATTAGTCAGTAATCAAATCAAGCCAGTCATTCCAGATTCTCATTTGTGTAGTATCTATTTGGTCCTGTGCTTCTCAACTGATGTTATCTGAAAACATGCAAATTAAAACAATCAATGCAGTTGTATATGAAGTACAGGAGGAAAAAAGGAACTCTCATTTTACTGTGTTTACCTATCATTTTAAGGGATTGCCTATGTTGTGGGAAAAACTTAAGGTTTTTTGGTTTGGTTTGGTTTGGTTTTTTTCCCAATTAATAAAGAGTACTCTGCCTTGATGGTAAACAATGAAAAAGACTCCAGCTTTTTCAGCTTTTGCTACTGTGTTTTGGGGTTTTTGTTTTCCAGTCTTAATCTCTGCAACAACTCCATTTACCTTGAACGGCATTACATAAAACATTTCACATTACATAAACTGAGTTTCTATAAGAGAAATAAGTATAAATCTTGTCTTCCACCCAAATGTAATATAATGAATATGGCTATCTAACCATATTCATCTAACTAACAGCTATCTAACCAGGGTAGAGCTCTACCTGATTTTCTGTTGGGGAAAAAATTAATTGCGTAGGAAGAAAAAACCAGAAATAATTGAAAGTAGCATAACTTCACTAAAGAGACATTTTGACTACTGCTGTACACTGTTATGCTATTCTTCTTTTATTTTCATTGTTATTGTTCTATTTTCCTATAAGGTCTGTCTTTAGTCCTCCTAAGAACACATGAACCAATTTGGTTTAATTTAAGGCGATGGGGAGGTAGTCAGTTCAAAGATGCTTATTTCCTATAAGTCTCATAAAACCAAAAATAAAGAAAAAAAACCCCAAACCACAAAACAAAACAAACAAATAAACAAAGAAAAATTATTAGCAGAGAAAAGGAAGTCTAGTCTACCCTATTGATGGGTATTAGGTAAATATTAGCAGGTACTTGCTTGATACCTATTTACACATCAATAAATCCATGTGAGAACATATTAATGGCAAGAAGTAATCAAGTTTAATCATGCTTTCTTGGATTGTATGGGTTTTGTTGGTCCTACCTCAAGTCAAGGATTTTTCTACATGGTCTTGTGGTCCCTTCATTCAGATGTTTTGGTGGCAGCTAAGTCACAGGTGATGAGCAGGATTGTGCTTTTACCTGTAAGGGCTGAGAAAGGAGGATCTGGGGATAAAATACCTTGATTAAGACTGGTTGAACATGAAACAACAAGGGAAATAAACTGCTTATCAAGAATATAAAGAAATTAAATTTTTGAATGGTTTACATATGTGTATAATCATCACTGTTAGTGTAAGCAAACTTTGTGTTTATGGATGTGTTTTTATTACAAATGTAAAGGAAAAAAGAACTGCATCCTCAGTAGGGATAATTAAGTGCAGAAAGGAGAAGACATGTTTGGGTTCACACACCAAAAACAAACAAACAAACAAAAAAACCACTGTTGAGTGTCAGCTTTTTCTTAAAACAGAATCATACCAATTCTTTGGTACATAGAATGTATTTAAACAAGATCTTATGTGAAATGCTAAATCAATAAGATGACTAAATTAGGTAGCATCTGTACACCCACTGAAGAGAAAGGGAAAAAACCCACCAACTTCTCAAAGTTAGATGAGTATCCTAGATAAAAATTGAGTTGATAGATATACCTGTTCTTCTGCACTGAATACACTCTAGGACAAGAAAACTTTTAACTTCAACTTGTTACTGGCCTAACGCCAAGGTAAGATGAATAAAAGCCAAACTACAAAACTGAATTTTATTCCTTCATTAAAGCCAACAGAAAATAGAGGAATAGTCATGTTATAAAAGTACAGTCTCCAGGGTAAATTTCTGCTTTTTCAATTTTTTTAAGAGATAGATTTTGACTTCAAAAAGTTCCACAAATGTTGGTTTTGTCATGGTCTCAAAACATGGACTTCAAAACAGGACCTATTTTCTGTAACCTTTGATTTTTTTCTCAAAAACATTGTTCATGCTAGCTCAGAAATAGAAATATTTTTATTGTTTCATAAATTCAACACAATAGCAACCTTTTATTATCTAATGGGTTAAAGTTTGAAACAATCTAAAATTCCATTTTTTTTAATTTTTTCATATAGTTTTTTATTAAATGCATCATCCCTCAAGGAATAACTGTGAATTTTAACACCTTTTATTTATGAGGTTAAAAATAGATCAATATGATGCTTAACTGGAGTATAAGTGATGTGGCAGCCTAATACCAGGTTCAAGGGTGGTCACTTTTGGAGTAAAGTTCTCTATCAGGCTGCCTATATCTAAAGCATTGAGGGCTGGCAACTCTACAGAAGTTTATGGATAGCGACTCTTGCACACTGCTCCTGCCAATAAGATGCACATAAGATTTTACATTGGTCTAATCTATGGCAATAAACTCTGGCAATCTAGGAACCACAGAGATAATGTGAAACAGGATGAATTCAAACAAGATTAGCTCATCGAGAATGCCATCAAGATTGCTAATTCAGTTTGCATCAAAATCCAGGAAAAGTCAGATCCTGGTAACTGAATGTTTCATCCTGTTTCCCTACATTCAGCTAAGAAAGTGTTAAAATCTATTTGTGTATTTTAATCCTTTTAACTTCAGCTGATTAATAAAGTGCTCAGTTACATACAGATATAACTGCTCTCGCGTGTGAGCTTTACAACCTGGCTGAGTTGAGACCTATATTTACTCAAGTTAGTTCAAAGGATTCAAGGCAGTGAAAAATGTAAAATATAAAGTTATAAAAGTCTTTATAAATTTATGAATATATTTTAGTTCTAGAATCTATGTGTTTGTGCAGTGGTTTTCAAATGGAAGTTTTTTTTTGTTTGCCTGTTGTTGTTGGCTTGGTTTTTTGTTGGGTTGTTTTAAATTTGACTGTTTCTCATTTCCAGAATCTCCAAAGAAAAAAATTTTAAAAATATTCATAGACTATCTGTTATAAATTGAGACCACAATGGATCATAATCCAATTAAAATTTTTATTAATTACAGCAAGTAGAATACGAGCAAAGACAGCGCTGGACGGCAGGGGAGTCTGCGCTTCGCCAACTGCCGTACTGAGCAGTTCAAACAGTCCCTTTTTATACTTTTTTTACTTTCGTGTTCATGAAGTAGTGGAGGTGTTGACCCTTCACTCATATGTCCTTATATGGGGTTGTCTGTCCTGTTTCTGTCGGTTCCTGGACATCTGGCGGCATCCTGGACACCTGGCGGTTATCTTATCTTTCACAAGCGGCATCCTGGACACCTGGCGGTTATCTTATCTTTTGTTGCCTAATCTTTACATTGGGCTTAACATAAATCTTAATAAACAATACCCTAGTCCATAGTTTCTTACACTATCTACTCTTCCATATAATTGATAAGCTCATGTCCATTAACCTGTAAAGATTTTTCTGGAAAAAAATATCCCTAAATGTGGGTTTTTTTATTTGTACACAGTTTCTTCTTATTTTGTTATTTTCATTGTCAAAATCAAAAAAGAGAAATAATCCTCCACCTTCTCTTTACCAACACCCAACATTTCTGTACATATTTTTTTCTCTAAATGCAAACATTTGGACATAAAAATAATAAAAGAAATCACACTGCCAATAGGTATTTAAACTTCAGGGAGTGTAACGAGAATCTCAACATACATAAACCAATATCAGAGAACTTATTTCAGGAACTATTTGCAAATAGAAACCACAACATTTTACTCACTGCCTCATGTAATTAACTGGTAAGGTACAGAATCACTTTTCCTTCTCTCCCCAACCCAATGAGTATTTAATTATTCATACTAAGTGGAACAGTTTCAACAGAACAAATATAAGAAACCCTCCCTGAAGTATCTTGTAGTCCGGTAGTTAACTCGCAGCCTGGGGGGTTCCTGTTTCTCCCGCCCTGCACTGTTGAGGCTGAAGCCTTTCCCTCAGGCCATGGGCCAATGTCCTTCCAGGGCTAGGGGCGGCTGTGGCCCAGCACCCCTGGTCCCACAGGTCCTCCCAGGCCCCTCCCGACTCCGGCTGTAAGGCTGAGCCCTGAAGAAACAGCCGCTCTGTCGCATCATTAGAAAATCTGTCTCTGGTGTAGCTCCTGCTCCTAGAAGCTCATTTCTTGGTTCAATAAATATGGTAGATTCGACCTTGCTCCACCCACAGCCTTTAAAATGCAGCAACTCACAGTGCCCGCAGTTGTGGTGCCTCAGGGGCTGAGGGCTCCCTGGGGGCTTCAGGGGCTGCCCCGGGGCATTAGGCAGCCAGGGCCTGTCCCACCATCCCAGCCAGAAGCAGGACAGCTGGGGAGCAGCTGGGGCCGCCCCAGTCACAGGCATCAGGCGCCTCTCTGGGGACAGGCAGAGGCCAGGCAGGGATGTCAGCCCGCAGGTGGGCCCAGCTTGGTTCGGCCCATGGCTGGGCCGGTCGGAGCTGGTTGGGGCCGGAACCAAACATCCTATAGCCTCAGTAGGGCAGGGACTGACAGTCCCACAATGCGACGAGCGAGGGGAAGCAAGCAGCCGACTCAATATGAGTGATAAAGCAAGCTTCGATTTATTACGGCACGATTATGTCTTATATACAGTTCCAGTTAATTATGCCTACTAGTCATCTGCTGATTGGCTAAGCTCTAAAGGGTTACATTTTCATACGTCCTCCTACTTGCAGTTTCTGCGGATAGCTAGCTACATTTTTTTTTTTCTCTCTTGTCTACGCGAATTCCTCAAAGTTATTTACAACATTAGGCACAAGGTCAGTGTTTTTCTCAGCTTCCTTATCAGCATGCCTCAGCATAGCTGCAAGGCCTGCTTCAGCTAACTTACGCTAACTTTGTTTCACAAAGATCTTTAAGGGAGTCATGGCCGTGATCACACAGCCATTCTGCAACACCACAATGGTGGGGATCAGATGTAGAAGGGGAAAAAACAAATCGAAGTGGGATACCGCAAGCAGGCCAGGACACTAGCTGCAAGCTGCAGATACTGGGGAGCAACCCAGTGACAGGTGTGGGTGTTCTCCAAGGGCAAGCATTACAGAGAGGCAGTTATCTAAACAGAGAGCTCGTTGGAGTGTTCATGGTAAACATTGTATACTTGATCTGTGAATAAAATAATTATATAACAACATTATACCCAATTATTAATTAATCAGGCATGAGAAATTATTCCTTAAATTGACAAACTTACAAAGTGCCTGGATTTCAGTTAGGAACCAGTTAGGGCATTTGCAATTTTAATTAAGGAACTGGACATAAGAAAGACAAGTAGTACAGAAATTGCTGAAAGGAATAATTAATGAACTATGAAACACAGGGCATGAAGCCTTTCAGAGCTGGTGCCATTTTCTTCCTTTCACTGCCAACCAGTCAGATAAAAATTTTCTTAGATGAAAGCATCCAAATTTAGACTCAAGGGACTCAGTGTCTATTGGAATCAAGACAATCTAAAAACAGCTCTGTTCTGCCTCGAAAAGGTAAATGAACCTTCTGTGGAAAGCAGAAGTGTGAAAGGTCCAGAAGAAACCCATAACAAGCTTCAGCACACACTTGTGACAAGAATTGTGACTCTGTATTTGCAGAACATGGTCTCCCCTAGGGACACCAACTAACCTGTGAAGTTAAAACATATCATTCACTTCAGCTGTATAACTTCTTCTCTCAGATGGTGGTCTAATTGTTCCCTGTAATGTTGTTCCTAAAACAAATGAATATTTTTTTAAGCTTTCTTAAGAGAAGAGTTGTTGGTCAGAACATATTTTATTATGTTAAATTGTATCCTACTATGCCATTTTGTCAAAATGGAAGTATTATATACAAGTGCATTGATTGCAATACAGTTTTCAACAAAGTAAATTTTATTTTTCATTTAATCTTTTTTGTTTGGTTTTGGTTTGGTTTTGTGTTTTGGGTTGTTTTTTTTTTGTTTTTTTGGTTTTTTTTTTGAAAGGGAGAGATAAATGCCTAGGTTCCTTTGGGAGTGAATCCAAAACCCAAATTGTTCATTAGGAAAATAAATGTTTCAATGCATTGTGGAAAAAGAACAAGTTTCAAAACCTTAAAAGTTGCCTCAAAATGAAAGTGTCATTCTGTCGACAGCTCCAATTCTTTAAATTGTTTTGCCTGACATTTAGTAGAGCTTCCAGTAAATTGACTTCTTTGATCATATCTGAAGAATTATATGTCAAATTCGTGAAGCTCCTTGTTCACTTTCACTCTTGCTTTCTGTATTGCTAAATAAACCTTTGTAGCTTAAGTTTTGCATGTAACGTATCGGTACAGAGAATCAACACTGCAAAACTGAACATTGCATATAGTCAACGAGAAACAATACTTCAACTGGTGCCATAATTTTATGATAAATCCATCCATACACATGCACACACTCATTAACATAAAAGCACAATGTTATATGTGCTCACTGACTGGGTATATTTACCAGCCATCCTCTGCTACTGTGGTTAGCCCACAACATCAGTCTGGTCAGTTATGGGCCATGCTTTTGAAACAGTCTGATAAAAACTACCTGCTGCAGGTCAGACCCTGGGCTTTTAGTCCTTCAGACTTTACATCTTTTGCAGACTTTGGAGACGATGCCTGGAAAATTAATTCCAGGAGTTGTTTTAAAGAATTAAGAAAGGGAAGCCATTTGCAAAAGGCAACTACTTAAGAAAAACTAGAGTTATAAGAAAGTTCACAAATTCTTACATAGCAGTAGGAGTTGTTCTTGTTAAGCAGAATCTAAACAAAATATTTTCATTCAGAATATACTCTTTTCTGATCATCGCTAAAGGCTCAGGCATAGAAGGACAACTAAGATAAACCAGTTGGTGAGCTCTCAGACTTGTGGAAGAAGAACATCTGGATGAGCCTGTTCCTAGTTTTTCCCAGGTGTCAAAGGTTTCCTGCACCAGGCAGGATAGAAAGGTGTTGCTGATTTTTATATACATAGCGTTTGAAGCAAAAGGGGGACAAAAGTCAGTCTTATAATGTCAAAAATGCAGACTCAGATTAAAAATCTTTTATGAATAGAAATAACTACAAGCACTGTCGTCTCACTGTCTCTTTTTTGGTTTTCCTGTTTTGTTTATTTCTGCAATTTGAAGTCAAAAAAGAGCATTAACAACTGGCTAATTTTTTCAGGAAGCTTCATTTCATGCTTTTTCCACATCTCCTAGCCTCTGGATTCCTTATTTAGAGTTTGTCTGATATAGATTCCTACTCACTTTGCCTGCAGCATCAGTTAATGAGCAGTGCCTTTATTCTAGAACAAAGTAAAGGAGTCATTACTGCAAATTTTATTTTTTTTTATTAGGTATCCAGGGCCTTGTCAGGGCAGGGAATTTGCTTGTTATGTTTCTAGTGCTTCATTTTCAAGTCCTCTATTAATCATACACAAAGGTAGAAGTGGAGGTAATTTTTGCATTTGACTGCCACTCATTCACATGTACATTTACTGCAAGTGAACATTGGAATCCTGCAAAACTTTTTTTTCCATCCACATTTTCGATTCATTAGCAGTCGTTTGCAGGTGTGGAGTGGAATATGCACTTTAAGTGTTTAGTTTTCATAGCATGCCTGACCTTTCAAAAAATGAATGGAGGTGCATATAGATCCTAGTAGAAAGCTCAGAATGGAGCTCAAAAATGCCATGGGAATCAAGCCCCTAATTGTAGTTACTTTTTTTTTCATTTTGTTTTCCATGCAATAGAAGGTTAAATGAATCCAAGTCCAGCAGCTACAAACTTACAAGGTTCTATTAACAGTTTTGCCTCTCCCCTATAAAATATTGCAAGCAAGCAACTGAACTGTCAGGATACTTACCCTGTGATATAAAGTCATCATTTTGTTACATTAGTTATAAACCGATGTTTTTCCCTCCAGCAGAATCTTTTTTCAATATATACTTTCTCTGAGCCAGGATGTTTGACTGGTTTCCCTCCAGAAGGTAGCAGAGACTGCAGGATGCAAGATATTCTACATCTTGATGCCAGAAGTATTCAAGCATTATTTATTTTTTACTTTAAAAAAACAAATGGAAACTTGTAAAGTTTCTCACCAGTTCCCATATAGACATAAACAGCCCGTCCTTCTGTCAATGTTCTTATCTTAAATCTATGTAGTTGCAGAATTTTAAAAGAACAGTAGAGTTGAAGAGCGCAGTGGCACAGCCAAGGGAGTGATAAAGGAGAAAAAGAGAAAGAAATGTAATAAGACTGGGTTAGAAAATGAAGAGGAAAAAGGAAATGCTTAGCCTAGCAAGTTAAAAAAAGGCTCAGTGAGGACAACTCCACCATATTTGGCAAAGATAATACAGCTGACTGGCTTGCCACCTCCTACGTACCAAACTCTGAATCTCTTTGGAGCCACAATGCTTAGCACTGCAAATCATCCACTGAAAGAACCTTCAAATCTTTGGAACTTATTGATAAAATTACCCTTGTGCTGCTGAGCTGAATGCAATGTCCATTGTTTGCCTGCAAACTTTGTCTGCAATTGCAAGAAAAAGAAAAGAAAAAGAAGTATTAATCTGTGCGGCGTGTATCATGTGGGTACTATTCCTTTTTGGATCAAGCTAAGCTAAGAAATTCATTTAACCCTTTAGTGTCAAGTTTGATGTACCCAAGGTGACACTGTATTTTTTCATTGTGCAGTACAGTTTATGATTGCAATAAACCTGAAGGAAAAATTGATGTTGACAAAGATTATATATATATTTTTCTTCTCCTCCTGGAAAGACAGAAAAGTGACAAGTGTCACTTTTAAAAAGCAATAGCCTCACGTACAATCTAAGGACAAGGTTAGTCATCAATCATGCCTTTTCATAAGTCTTCACTGATGAGTTTGACTTTGGACCTGCAATCTTTGAACCTTGTTTCAGCTTTTGTCCCAGTATCATAGATTCATTCATTCATTCATAGATTCATGGATTTTTAAGGCCAAAAAGGACAATTACAATCATCTTGTGTGACCTCTTACATTACACAGGCCACAGAGCTCAAGCTTTCATTCTCCCTACCCCTACTTCTTTCACAAATGTTTTCACATTGTTCCTCTCTTGCACTCAGTTGCTTACTAAACTCATTGTGATGCTTACACCTTGTTCAGCACTACCTCTGCGTCCACTTCTCCTTGTTTAGGTTGCATTCCTGTCGTGAATGTCTCACACAATAACTTTTGCATAAAGCTTGAAACTAACAGCCTATAGGAATTGCTTGTTTAATACAGAGAATATTACCCCAGTCTCTTAAAAAATGCATGTCATCTACTAGTGATAATCAGTAGACACTCTTTGCCCTAACCCTAAATGTTCATCAACTAATCTCTTGAAACATGCATTTAACAAGTGTTTCTCCATAAAAAAACCTTTGTTTTAGCAAATATACTGGAATTAAAGGTACCATTTTCGTTCATACCCATATCTGACACTTCTCCAAGCCTCAGTCTCCCATTTCCCTTTTTTCACTTTCCATTTCCTAAGCCTGCCTGAGTCTGTCTCTTTCCTTCTCTATCTGCCTCATAACATTAAATGCGAAGGACTTCTCAGTCCACAGGTAAAATAAATTGTCAACGCATGTCTAGTAACAGTTCCTAGCCTTTTATTTCCCCCCACCCCTCATACAAAAATTAATGGGATACACCAATCTGCCATTGTGTCCTTGACATGTAATTTGTTATAAATAATAATACAAATGATTACAGGGAAAGCTACTACTTCTAGGAGTGCATCAGTTTGCCAGCATGGGGATAAATAAGACAGCTCTCTCTGTGGGTGACTGTCATCACGTTTTGTACCGGCGCTACCCAGCAGGCTTAACAACATGAGTCCTGTCATGGCTAGTCTCAAAGTTTCTTCAGAGAGAAGCTGGAGGGCTAAAGTCCTTTTTAAAAAGGAATAACTAAAAGGAGTTAAAAATAAGTGGCTCTCCGATGGGTCGCTGTGTCGAATGTATTTAATTGCCCACAAGTCGCATATCTTCCCTTCTTCGTATTATTGCAAAACCTGCTGTGTTTCTGTAGTACCTCAGTTATGCAGGTTTTATCTTCTACAGAGACAAGCTGTAATTTCTTTTATAGGGAAAGGGGAAAAAAAGACTCATAACAGAGAAGGCAATTACAGGAGCAACAGTCAATGCCAAGGATGGTAAAAAGGGTTGTGTTGTTATTCAGGTGCAAACGTGAGAATCAAAAGTCCTGGAATGTATAGCAGTTCTGCCCCATACCTGTGTGGGTAATTTACTCAGACTTTGCAGTAAACCAGAGAGATTTACAGGGAAATTTTTTTAATCCCTCTCCCAACCTTGAAACTGATTTCACCTTCTTACTGATAGTAGTTTGTTGGTATGTCCAGATTGTTTCTATTGTGGTACCACATAAGAAGGCCTATTTAAATGCAACTATGCCAGATGCTACACAGATAAATATTCTTAACTAATAAGTTATGAGAACAATTTTATAATTTCAAGTCATGTGGGTTTTTTCTTAAACTTATGTTTGAACACAAAACACATTTTCTATGAAAACATGTGAATTTGCTACATCTCTTTGATGATCTGCTGTAAGAAATATGTTACAGAATCAGAGGATTTGAGCTGAAAATTTGATGAATCATAGAGATCACTGGAATACATAGTGCCAGGCAGCTGAAGGTTATACTTTACACTTGTCCTGCTGATTCATGTTATTTTTTCCTAAAAGAATCTATCTGTCTGTGTTTACCAGTATACTGGAAAATATAATTCTGATTAGCCCATACTCTTTTATAGGTGTATGAGATACGCTGTTCATATCAAACTGAGGCTTTGAGTGATTAATTTTTTCATCAATCACATATCATTTGGTGTGTTATGGAGACGTAGTCTGTTGGAGGAGAACATGCCATTGGAAATAATGAGTGCCAGCTACCTGAATGGTTAAGATTCCAGTAAGTGAAGGTAAGGAACATGAAACCCTGTGTTTTGGATTTAATACAAACAAAACTCAGTCAAACAGTGATTAAAAAAATGTTTCATTCTAAAGAAATATTTTAGGGAAATTACATTCCATGCAGGTTTTTGTATTTCATTTTTTTTTCATTCTGATTCATGACAAAAGTATTAACATTGAGATACTTATATTTCCCCAGAACACTAAATTTCCTCATCTTATTTATCTTTTGCATTACTAAAAAGGGTAAAAACATCCATTATGATAGCATTTATATAAGTGTGATGATGGTCTGCTTTTGCCACCAGCAGTTTGCAATTGAAATAGGCGGGATTACCAGGTTATATTATCTGCCCCAAAAGTTCAGAACCCAAACTATTTTCCCTTATAGAGAGGACATAATTTTAATCAGTGGCAGGTACTTTCAAGAACAGTGTATCCTCCACTGCTCAAAGCAGGTCTCCCTTTTCCCACTCACACTCACAGACACTGAATCTATTATATAATGAGAACATGATATTCTAGGTTCAGCAAATGGTTCTGCAAAAGCAGGAATGTATGGATTTCAGTGAGGTTTGCAAGGCAGGAGCAATGTCATTAATTACCTTTAACAACCTCATAATGGAACATTCTCATTAGACAAATGAAGGAAATATCTCATGGGGAATGACAGTTTGTTAAAGTGAGAGCATCAGATCAGTTGTGTTCATTGGTAGAGGTAGCTAGAGGAATATATTTTTTAGAAAAATAGGATTGGAATACAAATGGCAAAATATTTGGAATGCTGAGAGATTGTGTTAATGTCTTTCCCTAATTTTCTGAAAATACAAATTCTACACTCAGAACCCTAAACCCTTATTAAGCACAAACAGAACAGATTTTCTGAGGAACCACCAGCATTCCCAGTTTGGTTCAATAAAACCTGGACCCACAGGTGCTTAGCACTTCAGAAACGTAGTGATTAAATTGATTGGTTATGCCATTTTAACATAGAAGAAGAGAATCATAGAATCATTTAGGTTGGCAAAGACCTTTGAGGTCAAGTCCAACCATTAACCCAGGACTACCAAATCCATCACTAAACCATGTCCCTAAAGCACCACATCTAGGCATTTTTAAAACACCTCCAGGGATGGTGATTCCACCACCAAGCCTGTTCCAATGCTTGACAACCCTTTCAGTGAAGAATTTTTTTTCCTATTATCCAATCTAAACCTCCCCTGGCATAACGTGAGGCCATCTCCTCTTTTCCTGTCAATTGTTATCTGGGAGAAGAGCTGGACCCCCACCTGCCTACAGCCTTCAGTCAGGGAGCTGTAGAGGGCAATAAAGTCCCCCCTCAGCCTCTCCAGACTAAACAAACCCAGTTCCCTCAGTTGCTTCTCATAAGACTTGTGCTCCAGAACATTCACCAGCTTCATTGCCCTTCTCTGAACACCTCCTCAGCACCCCTGTGTTCCTCTTGCAGTGAGGGGCCCAGAACTGAACACAGCATTTGAGGTGTGGCCTCACCAGTGCCAAGTACAGGGGAACAATCACTTCCCTTGTCCTGCTGGCCACACTATTTCAGATACATGCCAGGATGATGTTGGACTTCTTGGCCTTTAAAGTGCCTGCCTTTAAATCCTTACATCAAAAAAATCTTGATCTACATTTATATGCAACTGTTATTTATGCTTTTACTTCCACTTAGATTTTCAGCATAGATAAGAGTTCTAAAATAAAGCTAGCATGTACTGACAAGCTTTATGACACTGTTTTAAATATTGCTGTGGAAAACAAGACTTTAAGACAAAAAGAAAAAGAAAACCAAACCAACCACAACCCAAATCCTAAACAAACAGACAATAGCTTTCAGTATTAGAAAACTGTTTCACTGAATTGCATTCTACGTATGAATTTATCAGCCTTCTCTTCAGTCTCGGGAGATACTCTCTAATCATTTATTCATTTCTACTTCCAAATGTGTTTCCTCTCCATTGATGGGGAATGGCTGCATAAGGTTTAAAAAATCAGAGGCCTTTCCAAATGGACTTAAAAACTGACAGCTTTGAATTGCAGGTTCCAGATTGTTGTGAAATTTAGTTCAAATAACCGGATAGTCTGGCTGGTAGTCTTATAGGAGCTTTGAGCTATTGGAAAATATTATGAAAAATACAACCAGATTATAAAGTACAAATGCTCTGAAGTAGCCAAGACAGATCTTTGTATGCCATATCGAGGTGGGCTGCTTTGTTCAAGCTGCCATCAGGGATGTTACAGGGAATAATGTTGTGGGAGGGAATACAGCATACACAGTGCCCTTCATCTAAGGAGTAGCTGCTGTGAATACTGACGTCGAAGGAAAAAACACATTGTTGAAGTATGTGTTTGCTTCATAACCTGACATCAGAAATAGTGTAAATTTAACTGTATGACTAATCTTCTCTATTTCCAATTCCCTTACTTTTATATTCACTGAAATTAAATCCTTTAGGCAAACAGCCCTTTTTTTTTTTTCCCATTGCCCCCATATTTTTTCATTTGCGTCATCCTTTGAAGTGAAATACCCCCCCTTCAGTTTAGTTTAGAAATAAATCAATATCTTTCAAAAGTGGAAGGCATGTGCGCTCAATGAAAATAGCAAAAAAGCTTGACTGCAGACAAGTCAAATGTTAAAACTTAATAAAAATAGGATTAACAGATTAGTGTGAGAAACAAGCTGCTAAAGTTTCTTAAATAAAAGAAGTAATAATAAAAAGTTTTTCATATCCATCAAAAGCAAGAAACTTGCCAGAGAGTTTATGGGATTTACAAATGACCAAGGTGTAAAAGAATCATACAAGGAAGATAATGTCATAACAGAAAAGAAAAATGAATTTTTCATATCCATGTTCACTGTGAAGAAGGAAAATTCTTTTGCTTCTCTGTGTTTGAATGTCAGTCTCAAAATGAAGTGTCAGCAGAGGAAATTTTAGACATATTGATAAAAAGTAACAAATCATCAGGACCAGATGGTATTTACCTAAGAGTCTGAAAGGAATTCAAGTTTATAATTACTGAATGAACTGTCTTTTAAACCTTACTGCTTCAGGGCTTCAGGACAAGAGGTAAGGGAGTAAGGAAACAGGGACAGGCAATGGGGAAAAGAGAAGAGGGAAGGGGGAAGATGGAAGGGGAAAGGGGAAGAGAGAAGGGGAAGAGGGATGGGGGCATGGAAGGGCATGGAAGGGCAGGGCAGGGCAGGGCATGGCATGGCAGGGCAGGGCAGGGAATGGCAGGGCAGGGCAGGGCAGGGCAGGGCAGGGCAGGGAAGGGAAGGGAAGGGCAGGGCAGGGAAGGGAAGGGAAGGGAAGGGAAGGGCAGGGCAGGGCAGGGCAGGGCAGGGCAGGGCAGGGCAGGGCAGGGCAGGGAAGGGCAGGGCAGGGCAGGGCAGGGCAGGGCAGGGCAGGGCAGGGCAGGGCAGGGAAGGGCAGGGAAGGGAAGGGAAGGGAAGGGAAGGGAAGGGAAGGGAAGGGAAGGGAAGGGAAGGGAAGGGAAGGGAAGGGAAGGGAAGGGAAGGGAAGGGAAGGGAAGGGAAGGGAAGGGAAGGGAAGGGAGATTCATTGCTTATAGAAACATCTTTATCAAGAACTGGAATCATTAGCTGAATCAAAATTCCTGCTAACTTTAGTCTACCTAACTTAACATTGCATTAAGATCGCATACAGAGCTTCTACTAGTAGATAGCTGTTGGGTTTTAATCAAGGAAAAAAAAGAATTATGTTATTTGGAAGACCACTTTAACGATTTTATTAATGTAGAGTTGTTGTTTTTTAAAGTATTCTGAGCATCTAACATATTTTTGATCTTAAAAGTTTGAATATTCATATTTTCTTCTATTTACTCCACAATGTGGCAGCTATCACATCAGACTTCTTGTCTGCTCATTAAGTAAAGAATTACTCATTAAGTAAAGAATTAAGTGAATTAAGTAAATTAAGTAAAGAAAACAAAAGCTTTCCAAAACTGTGTTTAAATCTTGTTCTTTAAAGGAAATGAAAAATTTATTGCTGTCGACATGGCAATTTTCCAATCAAACATTTCTTTTGGTTGCAAAGACAGAAAGCATGCAAAAACAAAAAGGCATTTTGGCAATAACAACTAACAAAGCTCACTACACAGTGGCTGCTGTTGCTGTAAAATATCAGTCTTTGAAGGGTAATACTAATTCAAGTAGCATAGCACTGCATACAAGTAAGGGGTCCAAAGACCTTGAGTGTTGAAAAGAACTACAGATCTTCAAAGCCTCACATACAAAAAAAAAAAAAAAAAAAAAGTGGTATGTAATGGAGACCTGAATAATGTAAAAGGTTTTGTCTGTGAGGAAGGGAGGTGAAGGGGAGGGAGAAATAGGGAAAGGAGTGCGGAAAAAAGAGAGAGAAGTGGAGAAGTGAAATACGAGTTTTAACCATTGTAATCAGAAATGTGAGTTGTCACCTCTTGCCTAGATCTCACAACAGCAGTATCCAGACTTAATGAACAGCTGAATGTCAGTGCTGGCCTGAGAAAGTCAGTAAGGTATTACACCAAATGACAAAGCATGTGAAGTTTTTTGATGGATGGATGGATGGTTTGGGTGTTGGGTTTCTAATAGAAAGGTGCCAAACAGGAATTATGTCAGAGGCTGAGGAAAGTTCATCATGACTGTTGGTAAGAATGCCTGGTAAAAATTTGAAACAAAAAGGGAAAAATATATTGAATTCAGGAGACTAGGTGCAGAGGAGTACAATGACATGAAAGAAAATAATGTTTTGAAAGATTGCAATGAAAGAAAGAAGAAAGGACCAAAGGTAAGAGAAGAAACTGAGATGGTAGCTTATGCAAATGCAAGTACTTGCTCACTTTTTCTTATTTTACGATGATAATATAATTTGACATTCCTCCTCCATAAAACCAATGACATTTTTCAATTTCATTTTAATAATTTCCACCTACCAAATAAATTTTTTAGCCTAGCCCCAAATTTAATTCATCTTTGTTCAAACATACTGCCAGCTGAAAGAAAAAACTCAACAGTCCAAAACTTACAACTACTACATAATAGTGATAAGCCTGCTGGTTAGGGCCTATCACTCAGCATATTAATGCTTCAGGTTCAAGGGGAATTTAACTCCCATTTAGAGTCCTTCAAAAGGCTTCTTAAATTATCAGGTAAATAAATCTCATATCAAAATTGCTCCTTTTATGTAATTAGATTAAAAATAGTTAAAGTAAATACTGAAACCTGGAGGTCCAACTGGACTGGAGATTATTGTAACACTTACCCTATGACTTTATTTACCATTTAATATTAAAGCTGAAAGAGATCTTCCTCTACATACTTCGATAGAGTTTAGGAGTAAATAAGTCACTGCTCTGGAAGGCAGCAAGCAATTAATTTTTATTAAAGTTTTAATTTGGCAGAGTGGGTGATTCAATGGTGAATCAAGTTAAATCCAGTTGGTAGACAGTCACAGGCGGTGTTCAACAGGGCTCAGTGCTGGGGCCAGTCCTGTTTAATGTCTTTATTGATAATCTGGATGAGGGGATCAAGTGTACCCTCAGTCAGTTTGCAGATGACACCAAGCTGGGGGAGAGTGTGGATGTGCTGGAGGGCAGGAGGTTCTGCAGAGGGATCTGGGCAGGCTGGAGCAATGGGCCCAGGCCAGTTGTATGAGGTTCAACCAGGCTCAGTGCTGGGTCCTGCCCGTGGGTCACACCAGCCCCCCCCCCCCTGCAGCACTACAGGCTGGGGGAAGAGCATCTGGGAACTGCCTGGGGGTAAAGAGCCTGGGGGAGCTGGTTGGCAGCTGGCTGGGCATGAGCCCCCCGTGTGCCCAGGTGGCCAAGGAGGCAAATGGCATCTGAAACAGTGTGGCCAAGCAGGACAGGGAAAGTGATCTTCCTCCTGTAATTGGCACTGGTGAGGCCACAGGTGGAACACTGTGTTCAGTTTTGGGGCGTTCACTGCAAAAGGGATATAGAGGTGCTGGAGCATGTCCAGAGAAAGACAACAAAGCTGGTGAAGGGTCTGGAGAACAAGTCTTTTGTGGAGCAGCTGAGAGAACTGAGGTTGTTTAGCCTGGAGAAAAGGAGGCTGCGGGAAAACATTGCTGCTCTCTATAACCACCTGAAAAGAAATTGTAGTGAGGTTTAAAAATGGCCTCAAGTTGTACCAGGGGAGATTTAATTGTATTCTGGGGAAAATTTCTTCACCAACGTGGTTCTCAAGCATTAAAACAGGCTGCCAAGGGAAATGGTGAAGTCACCATCCCCAGAGGTATTTAAAAGACATGTAAACGTGGCAGTTAGGGACATGGTTTAGTGGTGGACTTGGCAGTGCTGGGTGGTGCTAGTGGTTGGACTTGGTAATCTTAAAGGTCTTTTCCAACCTAAACAATTCTATGATCCCTGCTGCTCACCATAAATAATGGTAGGGTTTTCAGAGGGTGATTTTCCTCAGTCCTTCTTTGTCTTGGAACTGGCCATCTTTGGCACTTTTAAAATACAAAGTAAAAGAGAGGACTTTTTAAAATTTGTGGTTCTCTGGGATACATGAATTTTAGTTACCTGTACAAAAAGGAACAGAGTAAAAGAGGTAAAGAGATCTTCATGCAACTATCCAGGACATAAAAGTGTTAAAACATTCTTTAAAGAGGTGAGCTATATTGCTTAAATGTTGTCAAAGAATGAAGTGAATTGACATTGGTTTAGTCACTGAAGTTTTGGGTAGAAGGAAAAGCAGCTGCAAGAAAATTGCTCTTCATGTCCAGAACATTTCTTCCAAGTATCTGACAACTAACTTGTACTTTAAAATCAAATGTTACATTTCATTTAAAGAAGAAGGAAAAAAGTAAAAAAGGGAAAGGACCTTCACGTTTCGTTTTGCCTAGCCTATTTTACTTGTTCATTTATCTTTTGCTTATCTTTCCTGCAACTAAGTCAGAAAGTAATTTTCATAGACCTATTTGTGGTTTTATTTTCTGCAATTGCCTTTGATTTAAATTTCTTTATCAAGGTATAAAGTTTGAAAAGTATCGAGAAGCCTACTTGTATCGGAGAGTATTTGTGACATAATTTTCCTGCTCCATAATAAAACCCAGATATTTCTTTTGGATACATTTCTTCAATTAAACTATTATTAAGGTTTTATTTTCCTTAAAATTACGCTTATTTTATTTTATTTAATTTCACTTCATTTATCAATAAAAATAGTCAAAGGTAATCTTTCCCACAGGAATCTGAAGACAAATATATTAACAAGAGTCAAGACATTTAAAAAATAATCAAATGATCTCTGCTATCCTCAGAAAACTTTCATCTGGCCCATTTATATTCCTTTTGTTGTATTTTCTTTGGGGTTTTGTTTCTTAGTTTTCTTGCTTTTTGAAAGGAAAAAAATCAATAAATTTAAATGAAAGCGGAATTCAAAGGGTAGGTAGATGAAAAAATCATCTTAGAATCCATAATGACAAGGACATGTTTCATATCATCCAAATGTAGTATTTATATTGAGAAAACTGCGTTTCTACATTGAATCACAGAGAAAGACTTTAAGTTATGTTTGGTGAAATCAGGCCAAGTTTCAAGGTATATTCCTTTCTAAGTCACTATTGCCACTATTTCAAACCTTTTCAGGAGGGACAAAAGTAAAGAGCAATGTGAGAACCCAACACACGTAAAAGTGACTGTTTGCAGACAAGCAAGACACACGTATGGATTTCAGTAAGTCAGGACCTGGTCTCTGGGCAAGTGAAGACGTATGCCCAGCAATATGAAGCCTTGATCGCAGTTAAGACCCCAGTTTCTACCTCTGTTCAAAGGCTGTTACTGATATTAGATTTCAGTACAGCAGCCTTCTTAAAAAAGAAATCACAGTTCCTGGCAGGCAATGCTTTCTCTTGATACAGTCTATACCTGCTTGGGTAGGTTGTAATTCTGCAGCTAGGATCTGTCATTGCCAGGGGACTGGCTTCCGAGCTTAAAATGACGACTGATGAAAATTGTCCCTTTTTTATGCATTTGTAGGTAAGATCTCCTGGCTACCAGGAAATATCTACACTGAAAGTTGTTGAGTCTTTAAAGTGTTGATGACAACATCCATATATTTCAGTGCAATTCTGATAAAACAGAGGCAGATAGACAGACAGATAGAAGACACAGTGTACCTATATGTTTTCTATTTAACAGCATACATACATACAATGCCATACAAGTTCATAACTCAAATTTACTGATACTCATCTGAACAAAGTTTAGTACTGCTCTCTACAGAGTAAGAATTCAGGGACTGAAACTGCAAAAGTGTTAGAGAAAACTAGTACCTTAAAATACTTGCAATTCCTCCATGGTAAGTGTCTAAAATTTCAGTCACCCTGGGAGGTTGATTCTGTTCTCATTTATTTTAATTTTATGCCAGTGTACCTCCACTGACTTTATCAAAGGTCCTAATTTATACCAGTGGAACTGATGACAGATGTCATTATCCATTTCACAGAACATCTGTAACTTATCTTTAGAGACTTCCACAGATCCTATTCCCCCCTCCAAATGCATCATACTTTAGACTGTGCTTCTGCAGGTCTGCTGCTATCAACTAGTTAACACCTGTCTTGGCAATTTGTCATTCCTGGTAACTTGGAGATGTCATCTAATACCGGGAATCTATGCTAAATTTATTTGGACAAACAACTACCTTTAAAACTGCTTGTTTGTTTAAGTATGATAGAAAGCATTAGGCCAACAAAACCCATGTACAATTTAGGACCTTAAGGTAACTTTGCAAAGTTGATAAGGGATAAAAATATAGATACACTTAAAATCAATAAATCAGATAAATATATCTTAATATATTTTGAAACTGGTCATCGTAGATCTGCAAATCATTGCAAGAAGATAAACCTTTGATAAGATGGATCTATGAGTCTATAAACTCAGAGACATATTTCTATACTGGTAGGATTTCTGAATTTAACTTCTATTAAATTGATGACAACAGACCTTTTTTTTTTTTTTCCAGAGTACAATCAACAAATATAGGCAAGTAAGAAATTAATCTATTAAAGATATTTTAATATCAATATTAAAGATGTTTTCAGTGCGGCATCAGTGGAATGATATTGTGTACATGTAATTAATATTGATTGTTTGCTAGTGAATCCTTTACAAGGAACACTCTGGAAGGACAGTAATTCAGTGTTATCACTAGAATTCTAAGCAAAAGCATAGCATTAAACAGATGGTGAGATTTATTTTTCCTGTTTACGTCCTGTTTAACAGCTATCAAAATGATTGGCTAGCACCTTTTTGTATTCAATACTGATGGTGACTATTATGATAACTACAATGATAATAATAGCAATCGTAGTAATAATCTTTTTTCTTGCTACTTCCACTGAAACATCTCAGATAAATTATGACTCTGCATGTCCCATGCAGAGAAAGTAAGAGTGATTTTCATTCTTTTTTACAAATATGTAAAGAGAGGCAAAAGAAAGTTACACCGAAATATATTTGCAGTCTTCCTTTTTAATTTTCATTATTTTCTTTGTTGCAGGGATGAACTTCATTCAAAATAATTGTGTAAATTATCATCCAAAATAGGGCATTTCATTCATATGGTAGTTTGTCATTATACTGATCAAGTGGTATGTACAGGATAAAGATTATTTCACTGTCTTTATTGCCTTTCACTTGAGCTTCTATCTCTTAGTTACCAAGACATATTAATTTCACTTTTCCCTCTCAATCTTTCTTCACACTATCCTCCCCTCCCTCAGCTCTGTTATGGTAGCATGCTCGTCCACACTGTAAGCTCATTTTGCATTTAGCACAGGGAGATCTTTTTTCCTTCTATTGACACCTGTAAGGCCCTAGCACTGTATTCAAAGGTAAGTCCTGAGGAACACATGAGGAAGTCTGAAGTCTCATCTGCAGAATAAAGAAGGAATTGAACACGAGGTTTTCCAGTATCTTCTGCCACTAAAAACAAAACCAAACAAACAAAAAACCACCAAACCAAACAAGCAGCAGTTCTCTGCTATATACATAACATGTATATAACATACATGTATCATGGCTGTGCAGGTTAGAGTAGGGTAGTTCAGTTTCTGAGTCCTGATATAGTATGAGTGGCAAACCAAGAAAAGCAACTATCTCAGGGGGAACCTACAACACCTACTTCAAGTGCCTGACAATTCAGGGCCCAACCAACGCTGTTCAAGCGTGTTGGTAAGGACGGTGTTCACTGACAGTCTGGGGCGGCATTCCACAACCCCCCAGCAAGCCTGTTCATGGTAGGGACCATCCTCTTGGTAAAGAAACTACTTCCTAATGTGCCAGTCCTAAATATTCCCTGGTGGCAGCTTTGTAACCATTTCCCAACAAGTCCTATCACTGGATACAAGGGAGAAGAGCTCAGCACTTCCCTTTCCACTTCCCTCCTCAGGAAGCTGCAGAGAGTGATGAGGTCAACCCCTGCCTCCTCCCCTCCAAACTAGACAAGCCCAAAGTCCTTAGCCACTCCTTATAAGACAGTCCCTCCAGCCCTTTCACCAGCTTTGTTGCCCTCCTCTGGATGCATCGGAGGACCTTCACATCCTTCTTAAATTGTGGGGCCCAGAACTGCTCACAATATTGAAGGTGAGGCTGCACCAACACTGAATACAGCAGGAAAATTCTCCCCTAAACCTTCAGATTGAAAAGTGTTAAGAACATGTGCAAGGTTAGAAGTTAAGAGATACTCCTGAAAGACATTCACCTGAGTATTATTCTGATGACATCATTTCACCTTATCCCCATCAGAGGTCTCTGGATACAATCTGGTTCTTCCTGTGAGTGTGGAACTGGGATGTTTGAACCTGTTTGAATCCCTAAGTGACACCAAGGTGTTATGTTGGAGCCCAGATCCAGATGTCTCCTGGGCACCCCTGCCACCCAGGGGACCAACTGCATGGCTGATTGCCTCCAGGACGCACATGCTTCCCCCTTGATTTAAATGAGCATCAGTCCATCAGGAAGCAGCAATTATGAGGACTTGGCCACTGCACTCTTGTCCTATTAGACCCATTCCTCCCATCTGCTTTCTCGGTGGAGTGTATTGGAAAAGGTTCAGAGGACTGAGCCTAAGGAGATCAAGCAAGAAAGCAACATCCAAAAGGTACAAAATACACTAAAAAAGGAAGGAAATAGGCTCACAAGCTAAAAGAGGAGCAAAGCCAGCTTATATTAAACAGCTCCTCAACTAGCAGTTCTTGCAAAGCTACTAGTTATTCCATTTCCAGGGTTTGGCAAGCACCCCATCCCATGATGAGGGAATATAATCTTTTTGTTACATTGTTTATTTTTAATAAATCACATGCAGAGCTTTTATATCATAATCCTCCAAAATAAAAAACACACACGCATACACAGACAAGCAGAAGCCAAATAATTACTGAGTTGCCAGGGTCCCAAATGCTGGATCGTAAATTATAGATTGGTTTGGGAATTTTGCCCTGTTTGACTCAGTTGTGATAAATATGCTTTAAAAAGTAAATAGTGTGATGCTGATACACTGTGGGTATATTCACAGGGAGTTTGTGTTCCTCTGATATATTATTCTGGCTACTACAGAAAGGTCAGCATTTTACCTGCTTCTGGAGCAAAGACAAAACCTTGTAGGTCTAGACAATGCCATGAGCTTTCTTTGGCAACTTACTCTGTTTCCATATGTTAAAATTGGGAGCACTAATTTCATACTTAGCCATAAAGGGAACTATCATGTAATTTTCTAGATAGGCACAGTTATCAATTCTAGATATGCAGAGTAAACCCCATAAAATTATTCAAAATTATTATTTTTATTATAGTAAAAATGTGACTCTTTTTTCTTTGTTTTGCCTGTTATCTTTATTTGTGTGAGTATATTTATTGCATGTTTTTCCAGCCTCTTTCTGTAATGATGATGAGTTCAAACTTGTACAAACAAAGAGACAAGATCTTACTGTCAGAAAACCACACAAATCTGAGAAGTACAGATTTAAGACATGAAATAAATTTTGTGAGACATGACAAATATATAGCACTAATTAGAGGTTTTCTAATGCAGAAATATTAGAAACAAAACTTGAACTTAAAGTAAAATTAATTTACTTTCAATCAACCTACATTGCAATTTATTGCCACCCCAAGCTGCAAGTAGGTAACATTTCTGCGAAGCACAGCTCTTCCAGTGTACCACTGTGGATACATTGGTAGTGGTACTCCGCATAAATGAGAACAGTGTGTGCTAAAAAGAGATAAATTCTGCAATAGAAAGAAAAACAATCATTAAAAATCTTTTCAGAGATACAAGGACTTACAGGTTAATATGCTTTGTTTTGAATTGGTGTTTGGCAAAGTGTTTATGGCAGGCTGTTTTGCATTTATAGTGACAGGTTAAAATGGAGCAACCTTGTCCTCACATACTATAGAACAACAGGTAAGAATTTCTTTCAGTGAGTTTATAGTTGACATGAAATTATAGAGGTAGCACTATGACTCAAAGGGATCTCCACAGGTTGAAGAAATGGTCTTCCATAAACTTTGTGGAGTTCAAAAAAGACAGCTACTAAGTTTTGTATCTGGAATGGAATGACATCATGCACCAGTACAGACTGGGAGCCAACGGGCAAGAATAAAGCTTTGCTTTGTACTTTCTAATTCTAATTTCTGTTTTTTACTATATATTTCTATAGACTGGTGTCCTGGTTTCCGCTGGGATAGAGTTAATTTTCTTCTTAGTAGTTAGTACAGTGCTGTGTTTTGGCTCTGATGTGAGAACAATGTTGATAGGACACTGTTGTTTTTAGTTGTTTATGGGTAATGTTTATACTAAATCAAGGACTTTTCAGTTCCTTGGTCCCTGCCAGTGGGAGGGCTGGAGGGGCACAGAAAATTGGGAGGAGATACAGCCAGGGCAGGTGACCCAAACTGGCCAAAGAGGTATTCCATACCATGGGACATCATGCTGAGTATATAAACTGGGGGAAGAAGAAGGAAGGGAAGAACATTTGGCATTATGGCATGTCTTCTGAGTAACCATTACGTGTGATGGAGCCTGGCTTTCCTGGGGATGGCTGAACACCTGCTGCCCATGGGAAGGGGTGAATGAATTCCTTGCTTTGCTTTGCTTGCATGCGTGGCTTTTGCTTTACCTATTAAATTGTTCTTATCTCAGCCCTTGAGTTCTACATTCCTTTCTGATTCTCCTCCCCATCCCTCTGGGTGAGGAGGAGTGAGCGAGTGGCTTTGTGGTGCTTGGTTAAACCATGGCAGCTGGGAAGGGCAGGGATTTGGATGGAGTTGTGTTGGGTTTGTGTGTCTGTATGAAAAGTTGTTCCACCAGTAATTTTGCCATGGGCAACTGCCCTGAAAGGAAAAAAAAAAAAAAAAAAAAAAAAGTAAGATAACTTCAAAAGAGCAAATTCCAAAATAGGCAATATCCCTTTGTTGCTTCTACATGCTTTTTCAGCATTTGAAGATCCCTTATATCGCAGCCAGTGAACATAGACCACTGATTCTAATGGCCTTTAAGAAAAGTTTTCAGTGTCCCAGTGTAGTAACTCAAAAGTTGAAATGTAACAGATGCAATCAAAAATACTCTGTGGTTCCTGAGGAGAAGAGGAAGCGGAGGGGAAAAGGGAAGCGGAAGGGGAAAGGGAAGGGGAGGGGGAAGGGGAAGGGCTAGAAAAGAAAGAAAAGGAGATGAGAGGGGAGGGAAGAAGGAAGGGAACACAAACCTGAGCATAACTGAAGGTCTAAAAGAATTGCCTTTCAGCTGTGGTATATCATAGGGAAGAATTTATAATTTTAAGTGGCATAAATTAGTTGTTTCTGCAAGGTGTGGTAGGCATTTACTATATATGAGGGATGCATTGGACATGTAGAAAAGATTGTAAAAGGCATGGAACAATCCTTGGACAGAGAACTGCTTCAGGCACACCAATCTACAGGTGCTAGTGTACTACAATTACAACAACTAGGTTGAATTACAGCTACCCAGCAGAGATGTAATAAACGTTTGAATTATTGACTTGGCATCATCCTGAGACAGCTTTGGTCACAGCCTTGCTATGTTTTGGAGATGATAGAATGAGATTTGTGTGATGTAAAATTATAATCAAAGACAGTTCAGGATGAAAGATGACCGCCAAGGTTATGAACCTTAGTGGGAGGCTGCATACTCTAATAAAAAAGGAACTGCATGGGAGAAAGTGTTGATCATTTGGTTGCATGGAGCCAACCCAAAACACCAGCCTCCATTCAGAATTTAACTTCAGGATTTATTCACTTTTCCAAACAGCACATATAGCTCAGGGAGTTAATTGTATCAGTGGACAACGATGGAAACAAACACACCAAACGATGGCATTGAACCTCAGGGTCATGCAGATTGCCACTGGAGACAAAAGAAGGTGGGAGGAAAGCAACTGTGATTCTAAGTCCAAGATGCGGGAAACACAGGCATAAGAAGATTTACAAAATAACTTTGTAAAGCAGAAACAAGGCCCTGTTTCTGTATCTTATGGGGTTTGTTTTGTTTTGTTTTGTTTTGTTTTTTTAAATATTGGCCCTATGTGACTGCAAGTTTTTCTTTGAAATATCTCATTACATTATTCAAAAAAGGGAACTTGAGAGTTTAGGATCAAACTGTGCTGCACAGGACAGGAACAGGCAGATAAACATCTTTCTGTCTCTGACACTAACACCCATAATGACAAACTGTGCACTTTCAGAAATAGGGTTTGAAACCACCTTAAGAAGCCTTTCATTTTCAACCATAGCTGCTGAAGCAGGGTTCTGTGGGTCATTCCTGTTGGATACAGCAGGTGCATAAAATTTGCCTTGCGGTAAAGAGCATTGCTATGACTGCAAAATCTTGTGCACACTGGTAATAGATTGAGATGGGGTAGTTGGCCTTGTGTGTCCTAAGGGAATGAATATGAGGATCTAGTTAGTCAAAGCAACTGCATACTGTCAGCAATAGCAGTAATGTACTGAAAGAAACTGAGGTTGAGGGCAAAGCCAGTACAACACTACCCATAGTTTCTTTCTTTCTCTCTTCTCTCTCTCAGCTCCAGTTTATAGTTTTCACTGGACACCTATAGACTAAGTTTACCATGAATTTTAAGAACCATGAAAAACAGAAATCCTGAAAACAAAGCACAAGGAAGAGTAGATTTTTTTTTAAAAAAAATTAACATTAATGTAGACGTCTAGTGTCTTTGCCAGATCTGAACAGCAAATCTTTATACACAGTTTGAAGTATCCTCTCCTTCTTTCTTGTATGTTCTTTCTCCAGAATTTGACCAGTTATAATCAACTCCTGCATTCTCCACTAGTTCTAAAATTTTTGTCTGGAATGTGTCTTTTAATTCTTATTGATGACTATTTCAGCCCCTTTCTGATAGCTGATCTTTTTGTTATTATTTTTCTTCTCTGTTAGTTCACATTTTTACAAAAACTTTCTTGAAAATGTCAGGTTCCTACTAAAAGTAACTTGTACCTTAATGCAATAGAAAGAGTATATTAGAACATACTGACATTAATCAAAAAGAGACCATCTAACCTATCACTATGTGTCATATGTGCTTTAGCACACTTGTCTTAATGATCATATGAAAGACCTAGTATAAAATAAGCGTCAAGACTGAAAATGTTAATTACAAGTTGATGACTGCAAGAATTCCATGAGGTAATGAATCAATTAATTAAAAAAATAAAGAAGGTTTTATAGTGAAAGACTCAAAGTAATTTTGATTTCTCAGTTTTCTCAAAGAACAATATAAGGTGACTGAAAAATTCTTGTGCAGAATTTGGAGCATAAAAAAACAAAGAAAAAAAGGGAGTGGGAGGCGAAGATGATAGATTTAAACGTGGTCTTTATTTTTCTGATTTTTGTTTTTCTTTTTCCTCTTTTTGTACCTAAAAAGTTATTGTGAGAAAAGAAAGAAAATGAGAATAAAGAGGGGTGGAGGGGGAGATAAGGGGAAAGTGAGTAATCAAACTGGAAATTTTAATATTTGGAGGTCATCAAGAAGATGGAAAACTTTTCAAACAATAAAAGGCAAAAAAATAAACAGATACTTTTCACTTATTTTTATTTTTATTAAAGTATATTTTTTCTATAAAATTATTTTTTTGGTAAATTTTCACATACGATATAGTAGTTGTTATAGTTCATCTATATCTTCATATGGTACTTTAACAACTCAGTTATTTCAGTGATTCTGTATTTTCTCCTTGTTATTTGTCTTCCACATTTTTTGCAGGAGATGAAACAAAAGTCAGGTTCTCCCTTGGAAATAAACTTCCTTTTAAGGGGTCATTAAACATCTGTCTCCCACTTGATTACTCTGTCCTCAGCAAAGTCCTTTATTTTTTGCTACACAATGACCATTTTTATGGACTATATTTTTTTTACTTTTTTTCTCTTCTCTTCTCTTCTCTTCTCTTCTCTTCTCTTCTCTTCTCTTCTCTTCTCTTCTCTTCTCTTCTCTTCTCTTCTCTTCTCTTCTCTTCTCTTCTCTTTTTTTCATCAAATCCTGCTTATGGTTAGAGAAATAAAGGACAAAAGCTGTACTTTAGTATATCACATCAGTGAGATCTGAGATGATGCCATGCAGCATTGTCTATTTAGTCAAGTTCTCTTCATAGCCAAGCTTTTCCAGATGTTTAAGAATTTGGGTTGAAGTCTTGTCAGCCCTATTTGATCAAATATATATTTAATTTAAAATAATGAAACTCTAATTCACAGATTTACACTGTGCCATAGGACAGTTTTACTTTACATAATTTCAATTTACATATAAAAAATGCAGTAACAAATATTAATTCATTTCCATAACATGATCAATTACATTGTATTTCCCAGCCATTGGCTTACAGTTTTATAGCACCAATAACAAATGTAATAAAGTTGTATTTCTTTATTAGGTCTTTTTTAAAGGGAAAAACAACAACAAACGAACCACTACCAACCTGAGAATTGTTTTCTTCAGAGTTACCTTTTTTAAAAAAAATGGTTTAATTGGTCATATATTACATAATAAAAGAACAGACGGTATCAACAAAATAAATTCTAGAAAAAATGGTTGCTGTTTGGTTTTTATCTTCCAATAAAGCACAATGCTTGACTGGAATTTGAAAAATGGCCTAATAAAAAGAAATTACATACTTACAAAAATGTGAGAATTGATGAAATAATTGTTTTATTTTTTGTCATTCATCAGATGATTTGAAGAACTGTTAATTACTGTAAAAATTTTGATCTGATTTTGATTTGGAATAACCTTATTTGCAATTATTTTAATTGAAAAATAGAAAATGTTCTAGAGAGGATTTTTTTTTAATTATGTATACTTGATACACACTGCTTTTTACCAGACATTTCTTGTCTTTCCTCTCCACTTGCTGCGCAAAGGCTTTTATCTTCAAAACTTTTTTTCTTCCCTGCTGATACACAGGCTGGGAGAGAAGGGAAACTTACTTACTCAGGAAGGGGGTAAATTAGTCTGTAGAACTTCTTTTATGAGGTCTGAAAGATTTTCACTGACCTTTGACTGACTGGGGAAGTTGATGTCTGTGTGGATCACAAACATCAATAATTCTGTGATTCTTTTGTCCTCGGTCTTTGAAATCACACTCAGTCTGGTCCCAGAACTTGTCTGGGTCAGTACATCACCTAACAAGGAGACTGTGGAAGAAGATCAACATAACAGGCTGCCTGGATCTCCTGTCATGTGTGGAGTTTGGGGAAATGGCTTGGGGGGAGTGCCTCTTACTTTTGAACACTTTAATTTCCTAATCTCAAACAGGCACACGGACCATAAGAAGTCATTAATATTTCTTATGTGCTTCTGGACTTTTTTGCTTAGCTATATTTTCAGAATTCTTCCTGAGAAGAATGGAGTGTGACCAATCCAAATAACCTCGTGTTCTCACAAGTGCCACTGTTGACCTCTTTGAGACTGGACACTTCCTGCTGCTTCTGTACCAATCCTTAAAATAGGATCAAATCTAGTAGATGTTCATGTGTATGTTAAAGAATGCTGCATAAAACCTAAACGGATGGTATGGTTTATTGCTTCACTTTGCCATGCACTACATTTCTAATATCACTGTGATATATTATGAGCTTTACTAAAAATATATCAGACAATTGGTTAAAGTTGGGATATTATCCTCGTAATGCCCTGCATCACAAAGACCTTATTTTATTTGGGGTCTTATATTATCTCTGCAATGCAAGTATGAAAGAGAAGCAATTTACTGTTCCTTGTTGTTCTTTTATACCAGAAAATGTCAAAAGTGGATGTCTGTAACTCTTTCAGAATAGGGAAATTACTTTCAAGTTCTTGCCCTGTTCTTGCCAACATTTTCCATTGGAAATTTAGATCTCCTCAAAGACTGAAGAGAGTTTTACATGTGCGAACTTCCTTTAGTTAGCAACTTCCACAGTGTCTATACGGTTAGATCACAGAATGTTAGGATCTCCACAATGAAGCCCAAAGCCCTCTTTTTTAGGGATAATACCTTAGTATTTAGGTGGTGCCTACCATTGGGAATTGTTGTAATACTTATGGCAAAAGCAATTTTAACAACCTTGGCATTCTTAAAAAAGCCAAAGATTTCAGTCTGTTCCTATTATGCTTAGGCTGAGTTGTAGCAGAAACATTTGTGAAATCTAGCTCTTCAGCGGTCAAAACATGAGCAGGTCTCAGAAGTCAGGGATAGGCATTCATACTTCTTCCATATATTTTCACTCATGTTTCAGTGTACATGAGTATCTGAATACATTGGACAGACAAATTCAGTTTAGATTACTGAAACTCCATTACCAGATTTTACATTCCTATGTAAAATAAAAATAAAAAATACTATATGAACAGCACTATTTCACTATTTATACATAAGTGATTTTTATCCTGAACTATGAGCATGTCTTAGCTTCATAGTAGCAATTTATTCTGTTCCTCCTGTTGTTATCCTAAATAATATTCAATAAGACAACATTTTAGAATTATTTTACTTCATCCAGTCTCTTTGCCAGAAAACACAACCAGGGTAATCTTTGTAGATTGCTATTTTGTTTTTATTTTGAAGCCAGCAGGATATCAGATTAATTAAAAACAACAACAAAAACCACAAAAAAAACACTATACCCCACCACCACACACACACCCAGAACAGCACAGTTTTTCTGCCAAATTAATTGGTAATAAAGCATTTGGTTATGCGGAACCACTCTTAGTTCAGTTCAAGAAATCCATATCTTTGCAATAAACCAACTTCCATATTGTATCGATCTTATAGATCCTGAAAATCCCATCCTATGTGCAAAGGATTCATACATACCATGTAAGAGTAATTCTATTATTTTCATATAGTAATGCATTTCTGTGACATTTTATTTTCAAGTGTGTTAAAGTACTTTATCCTGGTCTTATAATCTTCTTTGTCCTAGAGAAAGGAATGTCCAAACTTCTCCATCAATGAGTTCTTTCTTCCCAAGTCTCCAAATAGGGAGTATTTTAGAGGGGAATTTTGACCTGTGATCTGTGCTTAGATATTGATAGTGATGATTATCTAGACAGTACAGAACATTTTTCAGAGGAGAAGCCTCATCAGAGATATTTTCTTCCAAAACTTTTTTCTGCATGCTTCCATATGATTTCCTATCCCAGTTCAACATACTGCACTAAATGTTATAATATTGTTCGCATGTCAAAGTTATGAGCTTTTCTTTTGCCCATTGTATCTTAGAGAGATTTATAAAAATGAATTTAACAACTTGGAGTTCCTTATACCACCTTTTCCCCTGAAAAGTGTATTTGGACACTTGTGAGAAGGTACCCAGATGACTGATCAATAGGTGATATAACCCCATAACAGCTTTCATGTTTTTAATTCTGAAAGACAGCTCTTCAGTCCCTTGTAGTTTGGCCATTGGTATTTGTTGTTAAAATCCTGAAGTTTTGTTCTTGCTCTCTCTTGATAGTTTGTCAACTTTATCTCTATTAAGAAGTTGTATTTTGTGTATTAAAAAACTATGCACTTGTAGAAACAAGTATGTATGGCTCTCCAACCCAGCTGGTATAGTTATCTGGTTTTGTAATATGAATGATAACAAGTCCCTTAGAAATGGAAAAATTCAAATATTGAAAACAGCTAAACAATATTTTATCCAGGCTTATGAGGTTCAGCTCTTGGATATTTTAACTTGGAGTAATTGTATTATTATATTGTTGTTGTTGTTGTTATTTCAGTTATTCAACTGTTATTTTAGGACACATTAATCATGCAAAAATTACATTTAAAAATTTAACTGAACTATTCAGGGCATTTCCTGTGGGAAACTTCATATTGGTATCATCTATCCCTCTACAATTTAGAGAGTTAAAACCCCAGTGTGTTATGTTCCAACTCCTGGTAGACCCATTTCCATAGATGCCACCTGTGATGCCACTCTTTAAGGTATCAAAAAACCTGCAAGGCATCAGAATCTAGTGAATGTATGACTACTTTAAATGCAGCTTGAGCGGTTGAAGTGTGTCTGAAGGAACATTTCTGGAGAATAGACATCATGTCCTTTTCCTTCTCCATCAAAGAAGTACACAGCATAAATGTTTATGTTATTCATTTTAGTTTGGTTTGGTTGTTGACATAGACTGAGATGAATTGGACAGGCAGCATTAGCAAATCAACTGTGTCAGTCTCTGGAGGAAGTAGGATGTGATTGATCTGACTAAATTCTACATCCGAGTTGGCCACTGTAGAACACCTTTGCAGTCAAGATGAAAATTCAGATGTGTGAAAAAGAAATAAATATCTAAACCACAAATGATGACTTGTGCTTTATTTAGGTACTATCATAGTTGTAAATATCTATGCACTATGGAGGTCTAAAATTAGATGTATCCTGCCCAGTGCTTCTCCATGTTCCATATTAGGTCATGGGACTGAATGTGTGAAAAGATGATCAGCTTCTTAGGACATGCATTATCAGGAAGCTAGCATGAGAAGGACATCAAATGCTTTTCTCATAACAGTTGTGTGGAGTTTCACATAGTACTATAACAGTTTTGTGCAGGACAGATGACCCTTGAAGTTCTCCTGACCACAGGAACTAGCTGAAAGGGGTTTGCTATTTGAGCATCAGAAGCAGCAAAATGTCTTGTGATCAGGGGAGACAAAGAGTGACCAACTCTAACACACAATATTAATCCAACTAGTTTAATACACTCTGTGGCAAAACAATATCCCATATGCATGAGGTCCACGTCTGCTTCTTTTCTAAAAATAGACCCTCTAGGGACAGAAGTGAGTTAGTCAAGTATTAGTCCTCCTTTTCTCCTGCAAAGCAACACAGAAGTTGAAATGGTGCTGGAAGACTTAATTATTTACATTTTTTATTGCCCATAAGAACTAAGTAAGAGAAGGTACAAAGTCAAAAGCCTCTGTGGGCAAATGTTCCAGAAGCCAACACCTGTCAGTAAGAGCATTAAGAAGAGTTTTCTAAAAAAGGAGAAAAAAAAAAAAAAACAAACCACAAAAAACCCCAACAACCACAACCCTTTTAGCTCAAAGTCTGTGTAGAATAGAGCTTCCTTAAACCATGCTTTTCATGTGCTCATATTCTGTGGGTGAAACTCTAACCCTATTAAATAACTACTTCAAGCAGGAGATATTATTTATTTCTCTGTAACTTTCAGAATTAGAAATTTCTTATTAAGGACGCTGGGAAAAACAAAACCAAGAAAACCAAATAAGTATGATTTCATTTTTATTAATGCAGGAACCTTTTCAAGACAGGATATCTAGATTGAAATATCAGATTTATATGTTCTGATATATCTTTATATAAGAAAAAACCACCATTTTATTTTCTTGAAGACATAATCCGTGATTTAAGTTAAACTTTATACATATCCTGAATATTTTGTTTTAGAAGTCTGGTTGACCTTGTAGTTCCTGTAGCTCAAAATATTAACTGTTTGCTTGCTTGCTTTCTCTTTCTTTCTTTCTTTCTTTCTTTCTTTCTTTCTTTCTTTCTTTCTTTCTTTCTTTCTTTCTTTCTTTCTTTCTTTCTTTCTTTCTTTCTTTCTTTCTTTCTTTCTTTCTTTCTTTCTTTCTTTCTTTCTTTCCCCTCTTCTAATTTTTTTATTTCAGGGTCACTGGAGTCTACTATTTGGGGTGGGTGGGGGGAAGTAACTATAAAACTAAATTATATCCAAACAGATTGTACTCACAGTTGAACTGCTAGACAAATTGCAGCTCATGAATTTGCCGTGGGTCAGGAGACTGAGTATTCTTTTAATCAGTCTTATTTGAAGCAGAGGTGCCACTGCAGCAAAGATTTGTAGCAAGTGAAACCTGGCAAAGAGAATGCATCAAGGGATATAAAGTTGTAGTCTTTCTTTTATTATAGACCAAGTAGTTTCCATGCCTAAGCTAAGTCTCTGAAATATTAGCAGAGATCTTGGAATTATCATCTAGCCTGAAATGTGTCATCATTTGAAGCTTGCAATTACTAAAGCTTTATTACTGGTACAATTAAACTGTCCCTAATTATCCCAAGAATGGTTTCCAACCTGATGTTGACTTTGGCTGAATCAGTATGTTTTTACAGACAAGGTCTTCACCCATTCACAGTTTTCTCTTTTGCTCTCTTCCTTTGGGTTTTAAAAACCTCTGCAATTTGCAGTGTTTCATGCCTCACAAGCAAATAAAAGTACACCTCAGATGCACAGCAGTGAAAAATAGTTTGGGTTTTTTTGAAGGACCGTCTTAGAATCTTTAGCCGGTTATTAGAATACTAAAGTAAATTACATTAAGATTTCCCTCAATTGCTTGTATTTCATAATCAGAACTCTGCATGCGATAGGTTATACTGTAGGGAAGAACTGATCTTAACACAGAGGAATTACTGTGCATAAAAGAAGAAAATTTATTTTAAAAGTTCATTTCTAATTTCTTGGGGAAACTGGAAGTAATAATGAGGCTTTGCACATATTTAATTTTAAAACACAGATCTTTAAGTGTTTGAGCCAACAATAAAGCTGGAATAGTCATTTCCCCCAGCTAAAATTTAGAACAAGGTCAGGTAGATATTTTTTGTGAAAATACTTAGCAAAGGGAACCATTAACAGTAATGTCATTCCTTCCTTGCCTTCCGCAGCTTATAAAAGCATAGAATATGTAGAAATGGATGAATGGCTCCTATGTACTTAAAAAAATAATAAATGTTTAGAATAATTATTTTAAGCCAATTCAAATGTCCTTCCAGAGTTTCCTTTGGTGAGTTACTGGACTTTGTACAATTTGCTTAAAGTCCTATATGACTGTTTTATCATATAATTATATCACTATCAGTCACTATGTAAATATTTAAGTGATCAAAGACAGTGATGACTGACACCTACTGCTACCCACATCTTCCCTCCCCTGTTTAATAATATCAAGGTACTCAGATACTATATAAGAATCGGAAAAAAAGGAGGAAAACAACACAGCAACAACAAAACCAAAACAAACAATGAACAAGAATCCAAACAGGTCCCAAACCCTCGAACTCTACTAATTTGGGTATCTAGAAACAAAGGATCTCAAGGTAAGAGTGTAGGACGACTCAAAAAACTACATGGAGATTAAACGTTACCTCTGCAGGGGGATTATTTAAACTACTTGTGCAATCTTTCAAACTTTTTATTTACTTAGTATTAGTTTATTTCTCTATTTTTTATCTCCTTTTTTTCCAGGAAAACATTATTG
>NC_051209.1:16662679-16739336 GCF_015220075.1 Falco rusticolus | reverse complement strand
TCCTATGTGCAAAGGATTCATACATACCATGTAAGAGTAATTCTATTATTTTCATATAGTAATGCATTTCTGTGACATTTTATTTTCAAGTGTGTTAAAGTACTTTATCCTGGTCTTATAATCTTCTTTGTCCTAGAGAAAGGAATGTCCAAACTTCTCCATCAATGAGTTCTTTCTTCCCAAGTCTCCAAATAGGGAGTATTTTAGAGGGGAATTTTGACCTGTGATCTGTGCTTAGATATTGATAGTGATGATTATCTAGACATGTACAGAACATTTTGTCATACTAGGAGAAGCCTCATCAGAGATATTTTCTTCCAAAACTTTTTTCTGCATGCTTCCATATGATTTCCTATCCCAGTTCAACATACTGCACTAAATGTTATAATATTGTTCGCATGTCAAAGTTATGAGCTTTTCTTTTGCCCATTGTATCTTAGAGCAGATTTATAAAAATGAATTTAACAACTTGGAGTTCCTTACTACCAACATTTTCCCCTGAAAAGTGTATTTGGACACTTGTGAGAAGGTACCCAGATGACTGATCAATAGGTGATATAACCCCATAACAGCTTTCATGTTTTTAATTCTGAAAGACAGCTCTTCAGTCCCTTGTAGTTTGGCCATTGGTATTTGTTGTTAAAATCCTGAAGTTTTGTTCTTGCTCTCTCTTGATAGTTTGTCAACTTTATCTATTAAGAAGTTGTATTTTGTGTATTAAAAAACTATGCACTTGTAGAAACAAGTATGTATGGCTCTCCAACCCAGCTGGTATAGTTATCTGGTTTTGTAATATGAATGATAACAAGTCCCTTAGAAATGGAAAAATTCAAATATTGAAAACAGCTAAACAATATTTTATGCATAGGCTTATGAGGTTCAGCTCTTGGATATTTTAACTTGGAGTAATTGTATTATTATTATTATTGTTGTTGTTGTTGTTATTTCAGTTATTCAACTGTTATTTTAGGACACATTAATCATGCAAAAATTACATTTAAAAATTTAACTGAACTATTCAGGGCATTTCCTGTGGGAAACTTCATATTGGTATCATCTATCCCTCTACAATTTAGAGAGTTAAAACCCCAGTGTGTTATGTTCCAACTCCTGGTAGACCCATTTCCATAGATGCCACCTGTGATGCCACTCTTTAAGGTATCAAAAAACCTGCAAGGCATCAGAATCTAGTGAATGTATGACTACTTTAAATGCAGCTTGAGCATGGCTGAAGTGTGTCTGAAGGAGAACATTTCTGGAGAATAGACATCATGTTCCTTTTCCTTCTCCATCAAAGAAGTACACAGCATAAATGTTTATGTTATTCATTTTAGTTTGGTTTGGTTTGGTTGACATATGACTGAGATGAATTGGACAGGCAGCATTAGCAAATCAGACTGTGTCAGTCTCTGGAGGAAGTAGGATGTGATTCATCTGACCAAATTCTACATCCGAGTTGGCCACTGTAGAACACCTTTGCAGTCAAGATGAAAATTCAGATGTGTGAAAAAGAAATAAATATCTAAACCACAAATGATGACTTGTGCTTTATTTAGGTACTATCATAGTTGTAAATATCTATGCACTATGGAGGTCTAAAATTAGATGTATCCTGCCCAGTGCTTCTCCATGTTCCATATTAGGTCATGGGACTGAATGTGTGAAAAGATGATCAGCTTCTTAGGACATGCATTATCAGGAAGCTAGCATGAGAAGGACATCAAATGCTTTTCTCATAACAGTTGTGTGGAGTTTCACATAGTACTATAACAGTTTTGTGCAGGACAGATGACCCTTGAAGTTCTCCTGACCACAGGAACTAGCTGAAAGGGGTTTGCTATTTGAGCATCAGAAGCAGCAAAATGTCTTGTGATCAGGGGAGACAAAGAGTGACCAACTCTAACACACAATATAATCCAACTAGTTTAATACACTCTGTGGCAAAACATATCCCATATGCATGAGGTCCACGTCTGCTTCTTTTCTAAAAATAGACCCTCTAGGGACAGAAGTGAGTTAGTCAAGTATTAGTCCTCCTTTTCTCCTGCAAAGCAACACAGAAGTTGAAATGGTGCTGGAAGACTTAATTATTTACATTTTTTATTGCCCATAAGAACTAAGTAAGAGAAGGTACAAAGTCAAAAGCCTCTGTGGGCAAATGTTCCAGAAGCCAACACCTGTCAGTAAGAGCATTAAGAAGAGTTTTCTAAAAAAGGAGAAAAAAAAAAAAAAAACAAACCACAAAAAACCCCAACAACCACAACCCTTTTAGCTCAAAGTCTGTGTAGAATAGAGCTTCCTTAAACCATGCTTTTCATGTGCTCATATTCTGTGGGTGAAACTCTAACCCTATTAAATAACTTACTTCAAGCAGGAGATATTATTATTTATTTCTCTGTAACTTTCAGAATTAGAAATTTCTTATTAAGGACACTGGGAAAAAACAAAAACTCAAGAAAACCAAATAAGTATGATTTCATTTTGTTATTAATGCAGGAACCTTTTCAAGACAGGATATCTAGATTGAAAATATCAGATTTATATGTTCTGATATATCTTTATATAAGAAAAAAACCACCATTTTATTTTCTTGAAGACATAATCCGTGTGATTTAAGTTAAACTTTATACATATCCTGAATATTTTGTTTCAGAAGTCTGGTTGACCTTGTAGTTCCTGTAGCTCAAAATATTAACTGTTTGCTTGCTTGCTTTCTCTTTCTTTCTTTCTTTCTTTCTTTCTTTCTTTCTTTCTTTCTTTCTTTCTTTCTTTCTTTCTTTCTTTCTTTCTTTCTTTCTTTCTTTCTTTCTTTCTTTCTTTCTTTCTTTCTTTCTTTCTTTCTTTCTTTCTTTCTTTCTTTCCCCTCTTCTAATTTTTTTATTTCAGGGTCACTGGAGTCTACTATTTGGGGTGGGTGGGGGGAAGTAACTATAAAACTAAATTATATCCAAACAGATTGTACTCACAGTTGAACTGCTAGACAAATTGCAGCTCATGAAATTTGCCGTGGGTCAGGAGACTGAGTAATTTCTTTTTAATCAGTCTTATTTGAAGCAGAGGTGCCACTGCAGCAAAGATTTGTAGCAAGTGAAACCTGGCAAAGAGAATGCATCAAGGGATATAAAGTTGTAGTCTTTCTTTTATTATAGACCAAGTAGTTTCCATGCCTAAGCTAAGTCTCTGAAATATTAGCAGAGATCTTGGAATTATCATCTAGCCTGAAATGTGTCATCATTTGAAGCTTGCAATTTACTAAAGCCTTTATTACTGGTACAATTAAACTGTCCCTAATTATATCCCAAGAATGTGTTTCCCAACCTGATGTTGACTTTGGCTGAATCAGTATGTTTTTACAGACAAGGTCTTCACCCATTCACAGTTTTCTCTTTTGCTCTCTTCCTTTGGGTTTTAAAAACCTCTGCAATTTGCAGTGTTATTGCATGCCTCACAAGCAGAATAAAAGTACACCTCAGATGCACAGCAGTGAAAAATAGTTTGGGTTTTTTTGAAGGACCGTCTTAGAATCTTTAGCCGGTTATTAGAATTACTAAAGTAAATTACATTAAGATTTCCCTCAAATTGCTTGTATTTCATAATCAGAACTCTGCATGCTGATTAGGTTATAGCTGTAGGGAAGAACTGATCTTAACACATGAGGAATTACTGTGCATAAAAGAAGAAAATTTATTTTAAAAGTTCATTTCTAATTTCTTGGGGAAACTGGAAGTAATAATGAGGCTTTGCACATATTTAATTTTAAAACACAGATCTTTAAGTGTTTGAGCCAAACAATAAAGAAACTGGAATAGTCATTTCCCCCAGCTAAAATTTAGAAACAAGGTCAGGTAGATATTTTTTGTGAAACAATACTTAGCAAAGGGAAACCATTAACAGTAATGTCATTCCTTCCTTGCCTTCCGCAGCTTATAAAAGCATAGAATATGTAGAAATGGGATGAATGGCTCCTATGTACTTAAAAAAAATAATAAATGTTTAGAATAATTATTTTAAGCCAATTCAAATGTCCTTCCAGAGTTTGCCTTTGGTGAGTTACTGGACTTTGTACAATTTGCTTAAAGTCCTATATGACTGGTTTTATCAATATAATTATATCACTATCAGTCACTATGTAAATATATTTAAGTGATCAAAGACAGTGATGACTGACACCTACTGCTACCACATCTTCCCTCCCCTGTTTAATAATATCAAGGTACTCAGATACTATATAAGAATCGGAAAAAAAGGAGGAAAACAACAACAGCAACAACAAAACCAAACAAACAAATGAACAAGAATCCAAACAGGTCCCAAACCCTCAGACTCTACTAATTTGGGTATCTAGAAACAAAGGATCTCAAGGTAAGAAGTGTAGGACGTACCTCAAAAAAACTACATGGAGATTAACGTTACCTCTGCCAGGGGGATTATTTAAACTACTTGTGCAAATCTTTCAAACTTTTTATTTATTATTAGTATTAGTATTATTTTCTCTATTTTTTTATCTCCTTTTTTTCCAGGAAAACATATTATTGTTCTACAGAATCATGTGCTGACTGTTATCAGTCACTATATGATACTTTAAAAATATACCTCAGTTATAGCTGATATATCAATAATGGAATCAATCACATTGTAGGAAGAACTTGAATACAAACAAATAATTCTTGAATTTAACACCAACTTTAAGAGATACTATGTATTTCACAAAAAGATTTCATATGCATAACGATATCATGATCCACATCTCATATATTTCTTGCAAATGTGGTATTCTTCCTATTCATTAAAGAAAAAGCAAGAATTGTTTTTTTCAAGAACATACTTACTTAAACTTATGTATTTTTCTCATCAGGGAGGGAGTGCTGGCAGGAAGAAGAGTGAAGGAATGTTATTCTATTCATCTGTTCAGACAAAAAAAAATTAAACATCTTTTCGTACACCCATTTTGCTGAGTATTTCACTAGACTTCATTGGGAAACTGCATTTGTCAGGAAAACATGTGGTTGATATGAGCTCATCAGCTGGATGAATGGGGCTGACAGTACAGAGAGTTTGGCAGCTGAACAATGAGTTCTTAATATGATCAGTGTTATGATGTCCAGATATCAGATTGCATAACAAATAGTCTAGCAAATGTATTGATTTCTTTCTTCTTTGAGTGTAGGAGCAGGACAGTTTAACACATGTAGGAGCCCTGAAGGTTGATGCGAGAAGGAGCTTTTTTCTGTTAAGCACTGTCATTCTTCCCACACTAGCCCAGAAGTTGTTAGCATGACCGGAATGATCAATTGTGACCCATAAGTTCCAAGCCCATATATGTGAACAAGTGTATATTTTTAAGAAAAAAATATGTCTATAGAGAAAGAAAAGAACTATCTCAAGTATGGAGTGTGTTAAATACATGAATCATAAAATATTTGATTGTATGATCAATACTGTATGCATAAGTTAAAGCAAAAATATTTATATATTGGTTTTACATTGTCTCCTTTTTAGTTATTTTGCTTAAATGGTGATTTTACAAACAAAGAACATGTTATTAACTACTTTTTAACATTTGTATTTATTGAAGCATTCTTCTAATAATTCTTTTAGCACCTGAAAATCTCTTTGAATTTAGACTTGTTTTGTTCTATCATGTACCACTTAGTTCTGTGTGGTGTCTTCATAAAGCTAAATTCATCTCACTTTACATAACTCAACTAAAATGTAGGTACCCAAATATAAATGTCATTGCAACTTGATTACCTTTTCTTAAAAATAATACTACTAATACCACCACCACCACCACCACCATCACCATCACTACTACTACTACTACTACTACGAATAAGAATAAGAATAATTATTGCATTTTACCTAGCCCAGAGCATTCCACATAAGCCTGGGAGCAATATGAAGATATAATTGACGCCTTTATTGCAGGTTACGAATGCTAACCACAAAACAGCTCGTGTGTGCTGTGCCGATCATTACCTGTGGTGAGACTCCCATTGTACTCCAATGAGATACAGTCAAATCAGCCATTGGAGTGAAGCAATTTAGATCTTAAAGTAGAAACTACATTTGGCCAGCTCTTCAGATTATGTTGGATTTGAGGATAAGTCCAGTCACCTAAACTAGACCAGTAGGTATGACACAGAGCTAAATGGTTACCCACATCCTTTTGGGAATGGTAGCTGGAGGGAAGACAACACTCATCAATGTCTGAAAGGACACCAAATACCTCTGTCAACTACTACATAAGCCTCCACTGAATATGGCGGGAATTTTGACAGACATTCATATATAGACAAATATACCTTAGACATATCAGACATATTTTTTATGTTTGACTATGGAGCTGACTCCCAGTAAAAAAAATATTTCCAAATTATTACTTTGAACTAAGGAAAATAAAAATGTTAGAAGCAGATGTTCAAGCAAATTTCCTAGTAATTTAGGAAGTCAACATGATTAAGAGTTGACAAGTTAATCTTTAAATGCAAAATAAATAGGCTACAGAGAAGGAAAGAGATCTTTTCAAATGCTAAAATTTTGGACAGGGCAAAAGAGCCAACAAATAGAAAAGGAAAAGAAAGAAGGAAGGAATGCAGGCAGGCAGGAAAGAAAAAGGAAGGAGAAAAAAGAAAAAGGGAAAAAGGAAAAAGAGAAGCAACAAGCTATGTTCAAATGTGAAAAAAACAAACTGAGTTTAAATGTACAAGACTGTCAACATTGTTTCTTTTTTTCTCATAGTAGGAAAAAGATGGAAACTTTATAAAAAAATCTGTCCAAGTTACTTGTCAACATCTATCAGCAGCTGGAAAGGAAACTGGTATTTTGTAAATCTAGTGTCTGCATCTAAACCAAGATAAAAGATCTCTCTGTGTGTGTTGTCATGTGTTAATCAAAAATAAAATTCAAAGACAGCATTTAGATCTCCATGCAAAGATTCCCTTCATTAGAACAGGATTATTTGAAGACAGATGAAACTCATAACAAAACAGGAAATAAAGTAATAATTATAAAAAAGCTGTGATCAATAGTGTCCTTAAAGTTCTCGATAGTTGATGGTTGACAGCATTGGGTTATTTTTTAGGTTCACCCCCCGCCCTCCCCCCGGCTCTCTCTTTTCTTAGATAGTTCTTTTCTTCCCTATGGGATTGCAACATTAGTTCTCAGCTGTGAGAGTTAAATAAAAAAGATGATTAAACATTTACAAAACTACTTAAAGTAGCTATAGCACTACAGCACTACACAAACATATAGTAGAATTAATCAAATCTGGTTTCTTCTTTGCAAAAACATTATTGTTTCTCAGATACCATGGATACCATTAAGACAAAATATTAGCCTTTGAGGAGGGTTAAATTCAAGGGAGAGGTCCAGAATGCTTGTTTTGCCAAAGCTGACTTCTGTGCTGGTAGCAAAAACATAGTAATTACGCTGTGACTGACTAATTACAAGTCTACCCTACATACTTGTTAGTACTTTCCATAATTGCTATGCCCATCATGGAAGAGAGTTGATGTTCTCAAACTTCCCACAAGATATAATCTTGGAATTACCTGTACTCAAGTGGTCTGCACAGAAGTTAAAAATAAGCCTGAAGGTAACACACTGAATAGGGGTCATTGGTGTCAATGTTCACACGTTGTTTTGAAGTGTTTCTTGGCTATAATTCTTCCTTCAAAACAGTTTCTTCCCAGCACTTCCTACCCTGTTTCAGGGTGGCTTTTCCTTTCTTAAAATTCTTGATTCATGGCACCTTCTGTCCCTCTGTCATCAGCTTCCACATCACAGTTTGCTCAGTTAGGTGCCTTATTTCAGTGGAGAAGTTGAACAGTAACTCTTGGAAGTCATTGAAATACTCTCTTCCAGTCCCAAAACTGGAGAAGAAAACATTGAAACACAGTTTTGAAATTGGCGTGTTATTCAGTATAATTAGTATTGGTAAAAGGCAAATAAAAACTAACATAAAAAATGTAGATCTTGCTAAATATTTTTTTTACAAAATCAAACAGAACGTATACATATATGGCAAATATTTATACACAGTGACACTAACAAAACATATTTTAAAGAGGGAATCATAATGATTCAGGAGCTTAGATGGTAAGTGGGAAATCAGGGAGCTGTTCTAATTGTGTTTCTGTCATGATGGTCTTGGTCTTTTTAATCAGTCATAGCCTGATTCCAGTTTTGCCAGCTGTAGAACAAAAATACAATCAGTGCACAAACACCATATTCTCCTCTAATACCTTCAAAGTTGTTAAAAATCATGTTTTTTGGCTCAGTAACTGTAGCTGCCAATGAGGAGCATGATGTGCTAGAACACAGTGAATATGCATATATGTGTGTGTGTGTGTGTGTGTGTGTGTACTTATATACACACATACCCGCATACATTTCTATTAGAAGACATTTTATGGCCTAAAAAAAGTCATCATATAGAAAAAGATGTTATGTTTTCTGCACTATAATGCATATTGAAATAGATTTTGCCCTTTTCACAAAATTGGTCTAAAACCTGTAAAAACAGAATATAAAATCAAACATTTTGGGAAAGTATGTTAATAACATTGAAAAAATTGTGCTTTCATCAAAATGTAAACTTATAAACCAAACTAAATTTCATAAGTAAAACCCCCAAAGGATCTATTGAAAATACACAATTAAATTTTCCAGTCTTTAATGTTGAAAAATAAGAACTGCTTCTAAACAAGATTTTATTAAAACAGATATAACTTCAAATAAAAAAGTATTTCCAGAAGCATTTTCCTGAAATGACACTTTCCTGCTGGAGAACTTTTTATGTTTTTTCTGTCTTGTCTTGCTATATTTTTCTTGAACAGCTATAGAAGGTATAAGATATTAACCCCTCCACTTCTGGCATCTTTCCTGTCACTTTGTGACAATATGTGGTATTTTCAAAGACATTGTGGGTTGCTTGAGAGCAGAAGAAATCTTCAGAGAATGTGTACCATTTTCCCCTTGAAAATGGTCTGAATCACATCAGGTTTCTGTCAGTCATGTCATTTTCCATGATGTTCCATGACACACTGAAAACACAAAGAGAAAAAAGCACTTTAACTGTTTCTGGGGTTTTTTTTAAGTCCCAGCCACCTGCCAGAACGTATTATCCTCAAGACCACTGACAGAATAGGTTTCTTTAAAAACATGATTAAAAGAGTCATGAAATGTCAAGTAAATGTAACCTAAGTTTATATTTCCAAGGTACTGGTTATTGACTATATATATATGTATATATGCCTGATAAAAAGAAAACATAATAGTTAAAATATATCCTCTCTGTTGTCTAATCACTATATTTTTATATATAGATTAAAAAATCACTAATAATTATTTACTTTGTATATTTAACAAATTTTTATTTTGCCTATAAGATACAGAAAAATATAATTATTTCGTCATCATCTTCTAAAAAAAAATAATATTATTTTGTAGCATTTTGAAATAGCTGTGTCAATGTAAAATCACACTGGAACAAGATACAGATGTTTCTTACATCACTTTGACCAGGTGAGGTCAACATTACACTCCCTTCCAACAGATGACTTTGAACACCTACATCAAGGTTAGAACAACAATGTCCAAACTTCACACAGTGTGACATCCATACTGAGATAGTTACTTAAAAAGATAATCTTCTATCATTGAAGACCTATTTTTGAGAAATTTTGTATAAAAGTTATGTCTGCTAAGGAAGCTGTCTGTATTCTGTCTAGAGACAGTAGACAGAAATTGGTTTCTCCCTGGGGGAATTTTCTCCCATTGTAAAGTGGGATGTTTCACAGACATCTTTTGATATTTAATATTAGGCGATATGAATCCTAACTTGAGTGATTAACTTTGGTGCAAGTAAGTGGGACACTGATGTATTAATTTTCCCTCTGTGTTCTTCACCTGAACAACCTAGTGTTTTAAATCCTCACATATTTAAACAACACTTCAGCAATGAAATCTCAGATATTTGGAAAAGACTCAGTAGCCAAATGTCTTTAACAAAACAAAACTCAAAGAACAAACGTCAGTGGATAATATAGTTTTGGTATTTTTATAAAACAAGAAATAGGAGTTGCCTTCTAACTCCTTTTGTCATTTAATGATTAAATCACAGTAGTGAGAATTACCTGTTTAGTACAAACACAACTAAGATTTTTAGAGAGTCAGATGAAACAGTAGTCAGGGCCACATAAGTATGAAAAATTAAGAGCCTCTATTTCTTTCCATAATGTCAGGCTTGAGGTCAAAAAGGACATATAAGGCAAACCTACCTAGACATAAACAGTTTCTTGTAAAAGATAGGAGTAGGAAAAAATTACAGAATGATTCAGCATTAATTTCTACTGCTATATGCTGCATTCAGAACAAACAGAGCCATGTGGGGCCCACTGCATGAAGGTTCGCTGGAGGTTGTTCAACTGGTGCATACAAAAGATACACCGGCACTCATAAAACAACAGCTGAATGAACAGACAATAAAAGCCTAAATGCAAGAGGCAGATAAAGAGATGCTGCAGCACTGAACTTGCTTAGGTAAGAACTTTCTGCCCAGTGCCACTCCATTATGATTAATGTGTGCACATGTGAACTTTATGAAAAAGATAATGAATTGATTGTGTTCCTAAACGATGCCATTTTAGACCTGTTTGGATTCCTGCCTTCCCTGGGGAGCAGATGACCACAGTCTGTTAGCTTAAACAAATGAACGTTTAATGGTCGTCTTTCTGCCAGCCAAGTGGAAAAGGGGAAACATTTATCAAGAGTAGGGAGGAAAAAACTGATCAAGCTGGCTATTCATCTGGGATATAGGTGTTGCAAAGTGGCTATTAAGAAGGGAAAACTGCAGCAGTTACCATGCCAAACACACTTCAGGCATTGTTGAAAATGTGGAGGTCACCGCATCCACAACTGCGGAGAATTTCACATCCTGGGTTTCTCAGAATACAAAAGCCAAGACAAGGTTAGTTTAATTACTTAACCACACAAAAATGCAAGCACAGGAAGGTCTTGCAGCTGATGTGGTTATTCTGCAATGTTCTTATTTTTTACTTATAGTGTTCTCTTCAATCAGACTGGGAAAACTCAGTAAAACTTTTGGCTTTGTAAAGAGTTTTGTTTTCCTTTGGTTTGGTTTGGTTTGTATTTTACATTTGTTTTGCTTTACAACTTTTTAAATTGCCCTTAAATTTATCTCCTCCAATCAATTGCTTTTATTCTAATGGATGGGTTCCTTAAGCAAAACAGATAATCTAACAATTCATTGTGTTTCCATGTATTTGCTTTCATGTTTTCAGATGTCTGTTTTCACTAAGAAAAACTAGCCCAGTGACTAGTTTGAACAGAACTAATTTAAGATTGTTAAAGAGATACAAATCCTTTGGCAGAGACATGTCTTCATCTTTTCTGTTGGTAAATCATCATCGATGTTTTTGTACTAGTTATGGTGATTAGAAAAAGAAGAAAAAAATAAAAAGGACCATAAGAAATGAAACAATTCTATGATACCATAACTAGTGATTGATTGTGTTGGGGAAGAGGTTATTATTTAACTTTATGAAAGTAATATTTCAGTGCCCACTGAAACAAAGCAGCATTAAGTGTGTAATAGTACAAGCTGGGTGCTACCTCAGTAGAAAACAGCTTTACCGAAAAGAAATTGGTATCCGGATAGATAAGCTGAACGTGTCAGCAACGTGCCTTTTCAGAAAAAGCGAACTGCACATGGGACTGTATTTACAGTATAGTCACAAGATTGAGACATTTAATTATTTTCCTTTATTCTGCACTTATTAAACTGTATCTGGAGGAATGTGTCCACTTTTGGGTCCCCAGGACATGAAAGAGGTTGACAGAGTGGAGCAAGTCAAGGTGAGGACCACCAAGACACCAAGATTCTTAAGAGGCTGGAGCATATGGTATATAAAAAAAACCTGAGACATTCAGGTTTGTTCACCCTGGATAAGGCAAGGTCAAAGAGCAGGAAGGCTAACAGAAGTTTACACATCGCAACAGAAGAAAATTCCAGGTGGGTATTAGAAATACTTTTTTTCCCCCATGTAGAAGAATGGCTGCAGAAGCATGGCCTTAGAATCTCTGAAGATCTGCACAATCCAGGACTGGTATTAGAATAGGCCTGTAATTAGAATTGTGCTGAAGTTGCTGTGCTGAAGTTAACAAGAAAGGTAGCCTTGAGCTATTCTTGAATCCTGAGGCCAAGTAATTATGTTGTGCCAACAGTGGCTGTAACAAGCTACAGCTGTTGGGAAGGCAGGTGCAAGGCCAAGAAAGATAGGGAGAGGTATGGGAATATAGGGAGTAACAAACTACAAGGCTGAAGCATAGCAACGCAAATAGCTACATGGATAGAATGCTTATTTTAGTCATGATAATTAGGGGTGTGAGAACCGCGCACGCTTAGAGGCTAATAACCAATTATATTTTTGCTTTACGAATATGCATGTGTATCGAGTCTATATAAGTAGTGTTAGAAACTAATAAAGTTGAGCAAGTTGCATAACTCATATTGAGCGTCTTCTTGACTCCGGCGAACCCTTGTCCCCAACACCCCCACTTTGAGGTTGATTAAACAACAAAATAGGAGCCCAGAGTTATGGACTATCCATCCTTTGAAATATTAAAAACCTAAATGGACCAAGCCCTAAGCTACTTGATCTAATCTTGAATTCAGCTCTAAATTTGAAGCTGGAGCAAGTGACTCGGAGGCTAAATTATTCCATGGCTGCATGATTCTGTGATCCTAAAGCAGTGATATACAAGCCCTCATTTACAATTAAAGGTAATATTCAGACAGGGAAAGACTGTAGAGGAAAGATATATGAGTAAATTACAGGGCACACAGTAGCACCTGCATTTTGACTGTGGTGCCTTATTGACTACATATGAAAAACAGATACAATTTTTATATAAGCTTTTTTTTAATGAGTTGTTATGGAATGAAAACAACAAATCAAAGCTTCTCAATGATTTATATCAAAGAGTAATTATTTTTAAAAACTAAATTCAATTCCACCCCTGTACAAGAATAATGGTTTAATTTTTATGAAATTTCTAGCCTTGCTTCCCTGAGACACAATGACAGAAGCAACTATCCTGATTACACAGAGCTAATTTTTTCAGCCTTACTCACCTATTTGTAGTCGTTCCTCTCCGATTTATAGCTCTCCAGTTTTGAAAACTTGCTTATTCTAGAGTTAGCTTTCTGGCATATCTATGTACCATAACAAGAAAAGCTTTTCTTGCAAATAGTAAATTTAATTCCATGTGTTGTAAACATGGTTTAGAAATGCTAGCCATTTGTACAGAGAATTCCAGTCAATGCTGAACAGGGAGGCTGGCAAGCACAAAGAGTAACAGCTAGACAGCACCCTAATTTTAAATGACTCGGGCAATTTCCTGGGATATATATTCAGCACGTGCAATCAGGTGTTCAGTTTTAAGTCTCCTCCAAAAATTACTGCTACCCATAGCAAAGCACTGTTCTAATACAGTATTGAGATATTGTCTGAAAAAATGCTTTAAAGAGTATTGCATATTGAAGAAGCCACCAGTTTCTGTTAATGAATAGCCTTGATTTTCTCAGAAGTGCTGGGCTAGTCTTTTTGATATAAGTATAGTACCTTTGCTAGGATTTTTCATGAATGTTGGATGCCCAGCTGAAAGTATTTATCACTTCATTTGCAGAAAATTTCAATCATCAAGGCATATTCCATGATTTTAACATCTCCAGAGCTAACTGTAAGTGATCACTGAATTCTTATTAAGACTTTCTTAGAAGTTGACTTACAGTTTCCCCCAGAATGAACTGGATTATACATGCGAGTAGTCATGAAATTAAGGCTGAGCTGTATGCTTTAAGTTCATCTCTCTCAGAGATGTTCTGTCAATAAAAGTTCTCAAGAAGAAGATCTCTATTAAACCGTGGGGTTTTGTTCTTCTGTCAGGTTCCTCTTTTCAGACTACCTGAAGAAACACAACTCCAGTTAGCGATGTAAACCAGATGTTTAGCTCATTCATTCTGCTAACTACATTTTCTCTTTGTAAATTATAGACATGCTAACCTATTTAAAACATAACTTAGGTGGCTGGTGAACCACAGCGCCTGCCAGCTCCTCAAATAAAGAGGATCCACTTACTCATCTGCTCTGTCTCCATCTGCCTGCTAAATTTGGATTGACTGCTCACTGTCCAAACTGATAGCGTAAGGATCTGTTTGAGAAGAATTCCTCTGAACTTTTTTTTCCTTTCCTCTGCATTACCCTCTCCTTTTGTAAAACAGGCTTGTTGCTCTGCATTAATGTGACATGATGTAAGATGAACTGTCACCACACGTCAGAAATTAGAAAGAAAACACTTTTTTCAGACCAGAATTTTTTATGTGATTTTTATTTCCTTCGGCTTTTAGCAGACTGAGTATTGAATTGTTCAACTACAGCCTGTGGATAATTGAATACCTGGAACGTTCCTTCTAGTGTGAATTACAGACACATTTGACTTGTTTGACAAGGCCCTGAACATACTGTTTCAGGCCTTATCTATTTCATGGGAACCTTGTAAATATCAGTTGGTGAAATCCCAGAGAAATCTCTTTCAACAAACCTGCTTAAAAAAAAAAAAAAAAAGTAAAAATGAGACTAGTCTTTATCGTTTCCATCCACTTCCATGTACAGAACTCAATGGTTGTCAAATGATGTAAATCAGCACAGACCGACCGCCTTCAATAGAGCAATATTCATTTTCACTACCAGATAGTCTTTGAAAATTGTAGTACCTTTGGAAATTTTGAGAGCGGTTACAAGATTATAAGAATAACTTGAACCATCTTTTTCTCCTAGTTTTATCAGTGTATATATGCAGTAGATATAAGTCCCATGAATTTACTTCACTGAGAATTATGAGAATCAGAGGAGAATCAAGATCACTATACTTACATAGGAATTTCCTTCAGGCTGATGAAAACTAATCAGTGTGGAAAACGGAAGTTGAGCAATATTACAACAAGACTGAGAATCATATTCATTTTACCCAACTTTAGCCATCTACAGGGATCTACATCTCAATAGTCATCTCAGATATTTGTCTACATGCAGATAAATCACTCTTTAGAGGCGCTTTCTCTTTCTATGGACTACCAAGGTAGTCTATACTGAAAACATAGATTAGATATGCAATGTTATGTAGCTAACATTTGGTGAGATCAATCAAGCCTTGGGATTACCATCAAAAAACCCAAAAAATAAAAATCCACTATTACCATATAGATATACAGTTAGAAAGTCTTTTGGATTTCCTCTTGCATGGGAAACTCTTCCTCTTCTAAGAAAAACATAATTCCACTGATATAACTACAGCATTTAGAACCTAAAGACAATTTTTGAAGAAGGACTTGAACAGAATCTGGGCTGAGAGATCCTAAGTATGTAACAGCTACTCAGCATAGTGACATATACAAACAGTGTAGAATATAAAATATTCCCTATTCCATACAGAAGTTGTTGTGGTAGGCATTTTGCCTTTTTGTTTGTTTATTTCATGAAGTATACACGTTCTAAACTGAAAGTGGTCAAATGAAAAATTCTCATATTAATTTCACAGGTTGTAACATTTTTCCTGAAGTGTCATAGAAAGAAAAAATATTTTACCACAATGTACAGTAAAGGAACAGAAAAAAAAAATTATTTTTAATATAATATGGGCATCGGGAAGTTCAGATAATACAGGTAAATACTGACATTTACTTTGGGCAAGTTAAATAGTTCCCAGAACTGCATTGGCTATACCAATTAATACTCCACTAACTACAGTACAAGCTAGTAAATTGTTTTCATGCAGCTAATTGAGTCATATCCATGGGTGAAATTACTTTGACAAAAAGTGGTGCTTCTAAATCTACAGTTTGTTTCATCTTAAAATAGTTCAAAATATGCAAGAAGAATTGTATCTTTGGAGTGCCTACTTTGCTGGCTGTAAGAGGATCTTAAGCGGTCTAGTTCAGAAGTATCTGCTCAATGTAGATACTTATAATTAAGTGAAATTAATCACATCTCCAATTTCTTTGGAAACTCAGATTTGGATCCTAACTATCAAAGCTATAATAGGTCAAAGGGAAATCATTAGGAAAGGGAAAGGAAGAAGAGAATAACAGAAAATTTGTGGGAGGATGTGCTTGTGACTGCTTGGAACTACAGACCTTTTTTAAGAGACCTTAAAAACCAAAAGTCTAAGTGTTACTCATTTGGGGAGAGACAGAAAAACCATTAAGGATGAGAGAGGGAGAGCATGAAAGCTGGGGTAAGAAAGCTTTTGTTCCTCAAGAAAAAAATATTTACGTGGGAGATTATGGATTCTGTGGGGTAACTTTGAAGGTCATTCATTTATATTATTTGTCTATTTATTTATCTACTTTAGTGAAAAATATTTAAATTGAAAATGCAGCCTAAAAGGACTTTTTCTGTTTGGGTTTTTTTTCCCCCAGTTTTGAATGTATTCATCCAAAAGCATAAAAACATTTAAAGATTGCAGTTTATTTTCCCTGCAGTTGGGTTAAATTAAAAAGTGGAAGACTGAAAAAATGTCAAGAAAATGTACATTTAATGATTTATGTGTTTATTTATATGTCTGTTTGATGGAAATTACTTTTTTCTTCTTTTTTTTTTTCTCTTATAATAACCTTTTTTTGGCATTTTATGGCTAATCTAGTTAAATAAGCAAGCAATTGGTTCTAAAAAAAGATATGAGGTAAAGGGAACATGTAGCTTATGTTGTAATTACAAACTTTCAACTTTGATTAATTTATAGTCATGAGCAAGCAAACAAAATAGGAGGATGAAAAAGCTGAGAAAAAATAAATCAGAAATTGTGCTTTGCAATCGTGGCTTAAGTATCTTGAAAATTAGAAACACTTGCTACATAAAAAAAATTGTTGCAAAACTTGTGTAAATGCAAATATCAGTGATAGATTTCTATTTCCTGGAAAAGAAACCATAGCAGGACAGGCTGAGTTTCTACTGTGAATTAGAAAAGACAAAAATTAGTGTAAAACTGGGTTTTCTAGTTATTTTAATGAAAATATAGTGTATGGAAAAATAGCAGAAAACTATGTGGAAGGGAAAAAATATGAGGATTAAGTGAAAAATCTAGGCAAGTTCCTAGAATGTAATGCTAGAGAAGTTTACAAAAAGAAGTGTGGAGGGTTTTTATTGCTTGTTTGCTTGTTTTTTCTCAGAAGGGGGATAATATTTAAACACTGGAAATGTGAAGAGGTCCATCTGAAAAACTCTAGAAAAAATTCAAGAACTCTATCATCAGTCCTAAATGTCATTCTAAAAACAGCCAATGCATGGTGAAAATGCTACCAGACATGAATTTCTGGAAAAACTCAAAGAATACCATCATTTGTGTCCACATCAATGAAGAAAATTCATCACAAAAGGTGGAATCTGTAGGTGAAATCTGTGGGCAAAAAAAAACTTCTTTAATTTCAAGGAGTGAGTTTATACCACGTAAAATAACAGCAAATGGAACCTGAATAGGTCCACTGCAGAACAGGTGCTAATTTTTCAGTCTCAAGCCACTTGGTATTGCCTTAATTACATACATTTAGAAGTGGTCTTCTGAAAACAGCATGATATTTCTAGAAACGTAAAACTGGAAAAAAACTGCTTCGTCACTCCGTGAGCTATTAGAGATGAGCAACAAGATTACGTTATAGGTCTATATCATACAGAATGCACCACGCACCATCTTAAAAATATTTCAGTTGTGGGGCCCTTTTGCCATGACTATCTTATGACTTTCACAGAAAATAGAGGCATTATACAGAAAATTTTACAGAACAAGTCATAATGTGTACAGAATCAAGGGTCAGAAATGTAAGCAAGTCAGCTAGTCTGTATCGTGTCCTAAGGTTCAACCCTACCAATGTTATTCCTAAGAAATATGTTGAAGTTCTCTGAGTCTGGCCACTCTACAACCTTTTTGGCCAAATTAGTGATCGTTGCTTCAACATGTGAAAATTCAGCTAAGATTTTCCTTGAATCCAACCTGACTCTTTCTTCATGCAGTTTAAATCCATTAATTTGTCCTAACACTTTTGGACTTGGAAGGAAAATAAATGTCTCCCTTTTTTTTTTAGCAAGCATTTATGTATTTGAAGGATGTTATCAGTTTATATTGGCAGTCTTCTCCACTTTACCAAAATTACCCCAATTATTTTGATCTTCCCTCATAGCTTGTTTCTGGACGTCTGATCGCTGTTTGCTTTCCTGCGTCCCCTTTCCACTTCTATCTCTGAAGTGCATCACTCAGAATTGGATACCGTGCTTTAGCTAAGACCTTATAATGAAAACCAGAGGATGTATTCATGTATCTCACAGGCTACATTTATATTTATATATCCCAGTATGGTGTTTGCCATTTCATCTTTCTTCCGTTTCAATTGTGTGTCAAAATATCTCACTTAAATAATGGAAAAATCATTTTGGTCTCATTTTTATAATACATCTTTTTTTTCCTCCCTCCAGCAGTGCTCTGATAATTGTCCTGGAGCAAATTATTTTTCTGTGCCTTGTTTTTACTTTATTTTTCTGTGCCTTGTTTTTCTATTTTTAAAGTGGGAATACTGACACTACCATGTTTGTAGTTCTTTGAAATCTAGGGTTAACTGTTACAATATGCAAGGTAAAGATTATTATTTTAGATTATAGACAACCTTTTAGTACAGTATTTTACTGTTTTCAATTCACTATGTACTCACACTAAACTATTTCTATATTTTAGGAAAGTATGAACATTTTAAATCTTTTCGATATATATATACACTGGAACTTCTGAAAATCCTGCTTTAGAATGATCAGTGTTTTATACTGATTACCCCAAACCACTAAATGACTACTTGTTTAGACTGCAGGCCTACATTGTGTGACTGGATTAATCAAAAACATAATTTTGATTTTGTTGTGCTGTTGCAATTCATATCCCTAACTATCACCCATTTTTACAATAGCTGATTTTTGCCACTCTCTACCAGTAAAATCCAATGATTAAAACATCTATAAGACCTGCCTAAATGTGTGTATGAAAGTCTCTTAGGCACTAGTATGGAATCAAGGCTGTTTGGATTCATCAGTAGAATCCGTTAAGCAGAGGAATGGCATTCTAATGACAATAAAAACATAGTTTACATGTCCATTACACACTGAATTCAGCTGGAAATGAATTTACCAAATTCTTACTTCATTATTCTTACAAGTTATCAGGAGGAAAGCCTTTTCTGAGGGAGGGGAAAAAAAAAAGAAAGAAAGAAAGAAAAAAGCAAAGCAAGCATTTTGTATCACAAGGGGATGCCAAGCAAGCTAAAGAAAGTCAGTAACAATAAATCAAGACTTTTAATGTGTAAAGATATCATATTTTACAACCTTTCTTGTATTGTCTGCTGGTTCTGCCAGACACCCTAAAAGTATTGTGGCAGATGTCTTAACATCAGTGTTTTGCTGCCTGTTTCCAGTAAGGTTCTACAATCAACCAATGACCACATCTACTGGTGCACCACTAACTCGTGCTCACCATCCTGAGTTTAGGTAGATCCAGCATACATGCCTATTACGTGGAATAGAGGACTGAAGGGAGTCCGTGGACTACTCATCATGGCTACCACATCATACTTCTCCCAGTTTGATCATAGTACCTGTATTCCATTACCAGATCTCATTAACTGAGTGGGTATTTCTGATAAATTCAAAAATCTACTTCCAAGCCTTGTTCATATTCAAAAGCAGCACCTAGTCACATAAGGTTTCCGCACAACACATCAGTGAAATATTCAAAAAAAACTAATGATGAATGACAGCAAATGACAGACAGCATTCAAAATGTTGAGCCTAGAGCTTGTAGCCCAGTCACCATGATGGCCTTTCCCTTCCCTTATCCCAGCTCCCTTACACAGCTTTCCCAGGAGCTGAACACGAGAGGAGCATCTCCTTCCCGCCTTGCTTGTTAGCATCATTCCTTATGTCTGTTCTTGGAGAGACTTGCCCACCTCCGAACTCACCCCTAACCTTTCAAAATACTATAAACTAACACATATGTCGGTAAAAGCCTGTCTTCTTGGGTATTCTGTTATGTTGTCATGGCTTTCCCTTTTCCCTGGGGTCTTTCTCTACCTCTTGCTGCTACTCAGAGCAGTTCTTTTCCCACTTCAATGGGGGTTCAATAACAAGCTCCCAGCTCTGCAGAGCTTCAGGCCACACTATCTGTTTGAACTGCTAAGAACTATTTTTCCTATGTATTAGCATGGAAGCAAACTCACTATTTATGCACCAAGATCTTAAGCACCAGCTGAGCAAAATTAGGCACAGATTGAGCAAAAGGCTCCAGCTATCATTTTCAGTGTGCAGAGATGCTGATAATAACTCTCTGGCAGGAAACTGCCCATAATCACTGATCACCAAACCTCTTACTCTGATTTTAAGAGTGGGAGAGAGAAGGCAATTTTAGTTGTAGCTGTTCCAACAATTCAGAGCAAGAGGCATACTGGACAACAGTTTGAAAATGGTGTTCTTCACTGATCTTCAGCGCAACAGTGTCTGATACTGATGGACTTCAAGATTGTGAAATGATTCTACTGTGGATCTCAGATGCTACGAGCAGGAATGCTGTCCAAATCAACCAATTACTTGAGACGGTGAAGCAAATCTTCCAGGCCAAATGACGAGAAAACTTTTCATCTATAATTACTAAGCCTTACATCAAAAAGGTGAACAAACATTTTTTTAAAAAATAATCTCTTGAGATACCTGGGAAAGTACTTTATGAAGTTTGAAAAGACTTTTATGAAAACTCCCTGAGTATAGTTCATAAGTAAGGTCATTTGGTGAGTAGCGATAAATTAAGACACTGACCTTTATTAAAGAAATCCATGTGTAAGGGTTTATTCTTTGCAATCAGATTTCTGGATAGATCCAATACAAATGGAGGCTGTGTGATTTACAGGTGCCTTCTTACGATGCTGCAATCAGATTACAGTCAACGTCTGAAACCAGTTCTCCGTTCTCACTTAATGTGAGCAGACTGAATAGTTTTGTTTCACTTTTTTGTTGTATATATTACCTGGTAATAAATTTCAGCATGTCTTCATTTCAATCACACAATTTCAAGGATTGTTTTACCCTGCCCCCCCCCCCTTCCTCCTCCTTCTTTATTTTTTTAGGATAACACAAACATTTCATATGCGTTTCTTCTTTTTGCTGTCATCTGTGATGGACAAGATTGACCTCTAATAAACCAACAAAAATAATAGGGAAAAAATCATAAATCAGAAAGTATACTTATTCTCTTAAATCTTGCTACATACATACACATCTATACATTCTGTACTAAAGTTGTACAGATTTTTTGAAACCTCCACCAAGGAAATATATTTATATTTATTAGGTATAGAACTGAGGAGATAGAAATTAAAATGCAGTTTAAGGTCTATACACAAAATCAAGAACTTTGTTTAAAAATAGGCAGAGAATTTATATTCCCTCCAAAGTGTGTTGTATCAGGTAGAAAATAAGAAATGAGATTCCAGTCACGCTTTCCTGTTTTCCTCCCAAGTGCTAGGAAACCGTAGGTAAAGGTTTTCCAACATGCAAAATTGTACCATCCATGAACTCCACCATGATCTCAAAAGAAACTGCAAAATCACTGAACTTCTTGCTTTTGTCACCATCTAACCAGAAGTTCTGTTACACAGGACTGGAGCTTGTAATCTTTGTGATTTCACTAATAAAAATTTTTGCAAGATGTCCAGTGACATGCTTTTTGGATCACATTAAATGTTTCTGTACATATATATTACATACTTGCATGCAGCAATAAAGAACTTTGAGTTTTGTCATCACTAGTATGTTTTCTGTGTGCTGCTCTTTCATTTTACCTCTCTAAAAAGAAATTTGCTGAAGTACATCTTCATGAAGTAGTCTGGGCTTGCGTTGTTGAACAGGAGATGGTGTGGGCAATTCATCCTCAGTCTCCATCTTCACACTTCACCAAGATTTATTAATTAATAAGGATGTATTTTCCACAGAAGGCCAAAGGGACTCTAGCTCCCCATTATCAGTAGTTTGTAGAGCCTCACATTCCCTGTTACATTGCAAGAGTGAAGCTGTACGCCTGCTTTGTCCTTTCATCCCCTTGTGGCTGTGTCTGGCCCTGACGATTTCTGCTGTAATTGCCAACAGTTTGATTTCTTAAACAATCTCAGCTCTACCTATGCTCCCCTGGTCTTCTTATAGAAAAATAATTTATTTTCCTTGCTCTGCCTGCAGATTCTGTAAACATCAGATCACATTTTCCAGTGTCCCCTTCACCCCCCCACCCACTATTTATGGAGCCTGTAGTGACTGATAGCATCATGAGGCGTGAAGGATGTGTTATCTGTGGGATGTTTTAATGGGCAGGGAGTTTTAGGGCTCAGATACCAACTCCCTGAGCAACCTCAACCCATTCACTCAGTCTTCCCTATGCTTCAGTTGAATAAAAAAGTAATTTTATCTTCCTTTAAAATGTTATGAGACATTTGCTTAGTACTGTGATATTTAAGCACCTATGTGACCTTTGGGTGGATTGCTGTTCTCCCTGCTGTCATTTTGTTTTATTTATGTTTTAAAAAAATATCTAAATCATAAGAAAGCTTCTTAGATTCCTAGATTCTATCTTCATTACAGATCCATATATAACATAGATGTAATATTAAGGGTTATGCATTTCTATATGACACCAAGGAAGTGTCAGGAAAATTATGAATTATTAGATAAGCTTAGCCACCTAATTTTTATACTGCTAATAATGTTTATGTGGTGTCTTTTTAATTAAAATAAGTGAGGTAGATAATAAAAAAGATGTCCTTTTCTTATAGAAATGCCTATTTTAGCATGTGTTTTCCTGTCAGCCTTTTGCAAGAGTTGTCCTTGATGCCAAATTCCAAAACATCTTTTTAATATAAATTATTAAGAAAGAGCATTGCATATATTTTGCACCAGATAAATTATGCACCCATTTTAATCTAGATGAGCAATAAGGAATTCCTATTCCACAGGACATGTGAATTTTGTATGGAATTTTGCACATACTGTGATGTTGGGCCCAATATTTTATGCATCGGCATATCTCATGTTTTCTTTATAAACTGCAGAGAATCTGCACACTGAGTTATGTGTTTTATAAAAGGTAAGAATCCAAACTTAAAACAATGTAATCAAACAAGGTAGGGGGTTATGTTGTTCAGGCTTTTTCTCCCCTTTTCCTGTTTTTTCCTTCCCCCTGTACCTTTTCCCATTCTCTTTTGGATCTTTGAATCTCTGTAGTCACATGCAATTTCACAAATTAGTTTCTCAGTAAGAGGCTGAAGAAACAAAAAAATCCAGTGTAGCATATCTGATCATCTAAATTGTGTTCTTTCCAGAAACAGAATTTTGTTCATTTGAAGTAAAGTAGAGCTAACTTTTTTTTGAATGCGTTGAATAATGCGGTTAACTTATTAATTTTCACCATGCTTTTAGTCCTGCCAAGATTGCCTCTAGCAAAGGATATTGATAGGGAAAGATGAGAAACATAAAAGGTTAACACAGAAGGGCAGATAAACAAATAGGATTTGATCCAAAGCCTGTTTGAGTCAATGAGAGATTTTTCCATTGACTTCAGGAGACTTTGGATCTGACCCATCGGGCATTTACGTATCGATACAGTGAAATGCTGATCAGCTGCTATGAAATGTCAGTTGTCCTCAGCTCCCATCTATGTCAGAAAGAGTTAAGGTGGTTCAGTGCCCTAGAGATTTGGAGTATTTAAAAGTTAATAAGAAAGTACAGGGCTGAAAGAAGAACAAGGGGACAGAGACCACATACTTTACTTACAGCTGAGAAATCCTGTTAAAGTCAATCAGATCAAGCAGGCACAACTGCTTTGGTGAATTAAGCGGAGTGTGAAGAAAGAGGCACAGGGAGACAGCAGCTGAAGAAGAAGAGGGAAAACAAAGCAAAAACCAAACCCAGATTAATAGTTGAGTGGAGAATGGGGGAAAACTTAGAAAAAGAGCTGAGATTAAACATGAAGCAGAAGGATGAATACTCGGTTTTGTCTGATTTTTGCCTCCTGAACACTCAATGTGCAATGTGAGTTAAAACATTTTTGGTTTATTTTTTTCACTCCCTTTTTATCACTATTTAGTTTTCACTTCTGATTTTGAACAAGCCCTTAAACTGTGTAAGGTCTCTGGGACATTTACAACCTTCTATTTCACACACCACTCCTGGGATCTTCCCTAGGGGCTATATTTGAGAGGCAAATGAATTTTGTTCACAGCTGGTGGCATGACATGAAGACTCTCTTTTCCTTTGCAAATGTAACCCTTTAATATATTTTTTTCTAGTCTCATTACTACTGTGCCAGAAATGCTTTCCATTTCTGAGATGTGGGTTTTATAGAGATACAGCTTCACAAAACTGATGTGTTATTAACAGACAACTAGCAAAGTGGGAAACGCTGTGGAAAGGTTGAAGACCTGATTTGTGTTGTTACATCTTGTAGGTCACTAATCCTAAAAAGAGTCAAAGCCAGGATTCATATATTCTCATAGATCATACTAGAAGTGACCTCCAGAGGTCATATAGTCTATCTGCCTCACTTAAGGCAGGGTCAAAAATTTCTAAACTATTGTAAGCCTGCTTATATGGACAAAAACCCAAAGACATATTTTGCTTTTTATATGGAAGAACAGATAAATAAATAACCTGATGAAGCCAGCATCTTTTATCTTTTGCAAGAATAAATAAAAAAAAGTTGAATGTGACTGCATAAGTATTGAAAAGAATAGCAAGAAGAAAATAAGTGCAAATATTAAAATTTGACTGAATAAATTATTTTACTATGGTGCCAGCTCTCCTAGCAACATCCTGACATGTGCTGCATGTGGTATTTTAACCTTCTATGCATAAGCTTTGGTGATGTGGAAAATAATATTGCTTTTGAGTTCTTTGAGGCTAAGAGTAATTCTTTTTCCCTGGGCCAAAATAAGGTCTATGTGCCTGTTGTGCTACCTGGAAGTCTTGATATGAATATCAACACTATGAAATTTACCTTAAACTGTGCATCGTTTTTGTTTATATTATACTGCCAATGTATAAGTATAAAAGTCAAAAGAAGCATGAGAAATACAAGAGACACTGTTGAGCTGATATTTCTTCTGGGAACTGAGAAAGGAAAAAGGAAAATAATCCTAAGAATCTGATATGAATGACATTTCCAGACTTAAAGGAGAGAAGAAATATGAAAATAATTTCACAATGTTTCACTGCATTTTTCAAGTCTTCTCAAAAAGAGATGTAACAAAACAGTAAAAAAAATAAAATAAGCAAAAGAAATTTCTTGTCCTGATTTCAAAATATTGCGGTGAACAAGGACATAAAATACAGTTCACTAAGACTTCAGGGATGACATTCTTCACTGCAAATATATGAAGATCAAATTGATTTGGAGGAAATCTTATTTTTAAAAATGTATTTCAGTATAAGTGATGTTTCTTTCAAAATTCAAATTAACTATTAAGATATTTTAGGGACAGGGTAAAATTTTCACGAGCAGTCATGGCTGAGAACATTTGATGATTGATAAGTTCAACAGTGAGTCACTAAAGATGTGGTTTATTTTAAATTATTTCATAATCTGACTACTTTAAAGTAGTTACAGATGTTCCCTCTATAGCTGTTGATGACAGAAACACCTGGAAAGGACAATTCAATGACTGATATATGAAAGAAAATCATATTCTGGGCTACTCTTTCTTCTATGTCTCTCTTTTGCCTTTCTTGTTCCCTTTCTTTTCCTCTTTCTCTTCCTTTCTCAAGATCTTTGACTTTGCCATCCTCTTCCTCTGTCTCTCTTCATTCCTCTTTCTCTCTCCCTCTTTTAACTAGAAAGGGAATATACATGACTAATTAGATTACTTGTATAGCATTCAAACTAATAAAGGTCTCATAAAGGCTCCCTGGGTTTGTCTTAAGTAGTATTATAAGGTTAACAGAGAAAATACCAATCTTTTGGCTCTGCATTGATGTAAACTGGTGCCATTATTACTCATCAACATTTGGTGTTGGTATCATATAATTATATATATATATATATCTTTAAAGATATATAAAATCTACCCAGGATTTAATACTGGGGATCATGAGAAACTAGCCATTTTATAAATATCTAGTGGGATTTCTTTTCCATTGATTATATTTTTTATATCTTTTTATATATATATATAAAAATATGTATCTTTTCCAAATTATTATAGTAAAGAAACATTCATAATTAATTCTATAAAACCTTCAGGAAAAACATATTAAAAATAAGCTCAGGAGAGTATTTATGACAGCTGATTTCAATGAGATTTGGGTTTGTATTTAGCAGATACAGTGTTTTAGCAGATATGGATGTGTTGCCTTGTAGCATGTTGATATATTATCAAAGGGTGTGTTTGAGCTGGTTTTACCCAGAAGGTTGACACTATACCTGGAAAGGGAACTGAACTCTGATCTTCCTTAAAAAAACCCTCATATTTGCTCCTCCTTACTCAACAATCCTCCTTACTCAACAAGTTGGAACAACAAACCTTCTGGCTTTTCCTTTTTTTTTTTTTTTTTTTTTAAATGAAAGCAAAAGCCATCCAGAGCCTGTCTTCTGACGCATGTTTCCGCACTTGTGCTTCTGGCTGCTTAGATGCAAAACTCAGCTGAGTGCTGGTCTATTACTGCTATTGTTACTGTATTTGCTGCTTCCTGTGCATCCACTTTATGTGCTACCTGTGTTGTCTAAGAAGGTCTGATACAGAGGTCATTATGACATCTCTGCTTGAGAGGCATTAAGGAATCCATTTTAAGTCAGTAAAGAACCTTTTTTATCATTGTTCTGCAGTATGATTAATAATTTTGAGGTTTCTTCTCCCCCCTACTCTTTCCCCATACGTTATGTTAGTACAAAACTTTGACCTTGCAGTGAAAGATAATAACAGAACATATCTGTGGTATCCATGTGATTAATACAGCAGTCTGGGAGTCACAAGGAGACTTATGGAATACAACTAAGCTGCTTGAATACACTAATGATGTCTTCGCATTGTTCACCTTCTTACTAAATAATTCATCAGCTTAATGATAATGAAATTCAAATATGTTAATTACAGCCAACTCTTTTTAAAAAACATAAATCCAAAAGCTGAAAATGTAACAGTTCTTTCTTTCTCCCTCCCTCTGCACTTTCCACCATTAGCTATTAATGCCAAAATATGGTCTTTATTCATTCTACTGACATAATATAAAACCAACAAAGATTTCCCATTTTTCATAAAATTTCCATCTGCGCTATTAGTTTCACTGATAGCAGGCTGGGAAATGTTGTTAGGCTACAAGATGGACGACACTGCAAAAATTCAGCATGTTAAGAAGCCATAAAATTTTATTCAGTTCATTTACTGCTACAGTCCAGTAACCCTATAGTAACACTGTGCTATTTTTATTGTGTATTTATTTAAAGGCTGAATATTCCCTCTACTGGGCCATCTAACCAAATTGCTCTGGTTTCCTAACAAACTCTTTTGTAGGAAGGCAAGGGTGTGCATCTGAACCATGGGTCCGCTTTCTTTCAGATATTCTTGGGGGAGTAGTGTGTTGTTTCATAAAACATGAGTTAAATAAATAAAAAAAAAAAGTACAAAGCAACAAACCATGAATGAAAAAAGTTTGCCTTGAGGAAGAGTGTAGGAATAGGATCACTGAATCTGCAAAAGAAAAGTCAAGACTTTGAATTTTACTGAGATGTAGAGGCACCATTCTCACAGGCAAAGTATCTCCACCATTTTATAGCAGTATCTTGGACCCATTTTAGGAAGTATGAAGACCCCATTCATCTCACTAGATGCAGGCTTCTGTCCTACAAAAAAATCGGTTCAAATCCTGCAATACTGAAAACTCAATATTAATTACAAAATTTGTTTATATTTAATAGCTTAGGAAATAGGGCCAAATAAGAAAAAAAACCAAAAACCCAAAAGCCCAACCCCCTAAATCCTAGTATTTTCCAGCCAGCCTGTGTGCAAAAAAACCCCTCCTTTCTGTTTATTTGTTCATTTTATATGTACGGATTTATTAATTTATTTTCATTAGGTTCCTTGTAAAGCCTCTCAATAAATAATGTCAAAAATCGTTTCAATGTTTGGTTCAGGATTAGAAAGCGCATTCACATACACACACACACACACAAATGTTCCTGTTCTTTAAATCTTGCAAAATAGATATAAAGGTTAAGGCAGGTGACGAGAGGTAAATGTAAATAGCTGGAAGGAGTAGAAGGCAAGAGTGGAATCATTAGAAACAACATGGTGAGCAGTGGTCACAAGATGAAAGCTACCTAGCACTGCTGACTTCCTTGTAAAGATCACAGCAGACAGGAGCTCCAGAGCTTTCTCTAGTACACTACTGAATTCCAAACACATGGTGTAATTTTGCACAAAAGGTTATTCATCCAACAGGCATGTGTCAGAGGGACATGCGATACCGGTTGATTAATTAGACCAAGGCACAGGTCCCAGAAAAATGTCCCACAATCACCCATGCTATTAAATTGTCAGGAGAGGTTGAGCCTACTTTATCTGCTGCTCTGTCAGATTTCATTTTGACACAGTCTGGTGTTAGTATAGTTTTGGGCTGGTGTGTGGTCTGGGTGCATCTGCTTTCTTTTGAGAGATAAATTAATGTCTGTGGGTGCAAGCTAGGCTGGACCAGAAGGTGGTTCACTTCTCATTTAATCTACTAGCATACCTGTAGTCTGTATCTGCTAATGCATTAAAAGGATGGCAGGGGTGCCTGCTGGCTTGGGTCACCAACACGTTAGTGAAGTGAGAAGAGCTTCATAACAGAAGCTGTTCTTGTCAATGAAGGTGACCAAAAAGAGGCATATCTAGAGAGAAATTAATTCCAACAATCAGTCATTTCTCTTACAACAGGCTAAATCGTCCTCTGGAAGTGCCTCATGTCTCTTTCTGCTGACTGCAGAAAGAACCTAGGTGACTATTTGAAACTGGATGCCTAGCTTCCATATGGTTATATTTACATGAGATGATCTTAATGCATGACTAGAAGGTGCCAACTATACCTAAGCAATGAGGAAGAATCCGTTTAACATAGAATAAAGCAGATGTTCATAAGGACCAGGCATACCAAGGTAAATCCTGAGCTGAAGAAGGTGGCGAGTTGCCTTTTCAAAATTCCTGCCCACAAGAGCAAGCAAGACCTGACATAAGATGTTGTTAATAACATGCTGTATGCAGTCTGTGGTTCAGGAGGTCCCAATACCACTGACTACTGGAAACCAACAATATAGCAGAGGACAAGTAACTTCATACTTTCAATGTCTTTCAAATTGCTTCCATAGGTACCTACAGCCTAGGTCAGAAACTGAATGAAGGGTCAGATTATTTGTATGGACATCTTTATACACACATGCCAATATATTTAAAAAAGCAACAAAAGAACAACTCCCAAAACACTCCCCAAAATATCTTCATAGTTTTCCAGCTTGAGAATTTTCTCTTCCATGTCACACAAGCCATAAATTCCTCCCAGGAGCTGCAATGAAGTAGAATTTTATAAAGATGTCTTATTTAGTTTTAATGATTTCCAGCAGCCATCAGTCCACTACCTTTCCTTGTGAACTGTTCTACATTTTGAGTTGTTTAGAAAATAACGTCTATTTTACAGAAAGTTGTGGCATTTGATCATAAGTTTTGATTTCAAATCAAGACACAAAGAAGGAAGAGACACTGACATTTGAAATTCTGTCTCTGAACAGTATCAATTATTTTTAAGAAATGAAGGATCAAAATATTGAGGTTTCACACTGATTAAATGCTTGGATTTTGTGCTGAAACATCGTAGTAGCATAATCAAAAAAAGATTAAAAATATTAGACTGAGTGTATATAATAATTTAGAATATTATAGTTATTATTTTAATTAGCATAAATTTCACAGAAAACTAAACAAAAGTATTTTTAAAAGTTATTTAAAAAGGAATATTTCTACTTTTTCAAAACAAGTCAGTTTAAGATTAGGAAACCAACATAATTCAAAATGATGCAATGAGAGCTTATCTCCCTGGAAAAAATTGGTTGAAATGACACATTCCTGAAAAAACATGTAAGTTTGACTGTTTCAGTGTTTTCTCATGTAGAACTATTATGTCTTTTTTGTTAGTTCTGCTGATTTTCCTCATATTTTGAATAGTGAAATGAACATTTTTACTGACATACTGTATACTGAAAACCCTCTCAACACTTTCCTCTGAGCATGAGATTTTGTGGTGAGCTTTTTGAGATAAAGGGGGCAAGGCTGTACAAAGAGAAGGAAACATAAAATACAGAAACAAAATATTAGTAAAAGTAATAATAGAAATAAAATATAAAACTAACAGCATAATTTCTTTTTCTTAAACCCCAATTGTATTAGAAACAAAACCTGGAAACTCACTTCTGCTACAACTGGGAAGATGATAATTACAGCTAGTATTATGAAGATGTTGCTTTCTACTAGAAATGGAATGAATTGACTGATAAAAGCATATAGAGCTTGTTTCCCCTACCCCAGGACAAAACAGAAAGGGAGCAAGATGTGTCCATTTACATTAGGGTAAAAGGTTTAGAATGTATTTATTCCAAAGATCTGTGTTAAAGACTAAGAGGTCACAAGGAATATGCCAGAGACATCTCCCAAGGGACAGGGAACATACATTAAAATTAAAAGAGAAGCATGTAAAAATTAATCAAACAGTGACTATGGGTGCTTTCAGCGTCTTTAACACTGGTTGGGGAACATGTGAGAATTGATAAGTGTGGTAAACAATAGCCTCTTATAGCAAAATGTCACACACGCTTCCCAGAATGGCTAATACCAAGATCCAAACTACTCTACTGACCAAAGCAAAATGAAGCAAATTCAAATAAGTAAACCAACCGGTGTGATTAACTGTGATTGAATACAGCATTTTTGAAAGGGATAATTTTGACAATCAAGAAGCAGGGCCCTGCTTTTCACAAGAAATTAATACCAGACACCTTTTAATGCAGCCTTTTCAGACACAAAGAACTTCATGCAACTGAGAAGAATGAATATGTTGCTCCTGAAGACTGAAATGTTATACTACAGTGAAACAGCAGTACCAGTGTGAAATAAGAAAACCCCAGATTTCCCTTTTGAACAGTAATTTAAGAGATAAATAAGGAATACAAGGATTAGAACACAGACCTCCTTTCTTTCAGTGCAGTATCAGAGGCATTAGGCTTCCAAATTATGTTTTCTTTCTCATGCTCTCTCCCTATGAATATTGATAAGCCAGTGTGTAGCCAGGAATGCCTCAACAGGAGTCATGAATTTACACGTATTTGGGGGATAGGGCTTGTCCTTGGGTAACAGAAGATGCAAAATTAAACACATCCAGGCTCAGGAAGGCTGATTCTTAAGTAAGTGCTTTAAGCATGAGGTTATACAGAAGGAAACATGAAAACTAGGGATAAATCAAAAACATTGTAGAAAATTTTACCTCTTGTCTCTTAACAAAATTCCCAGACGTACATGGTATTCATCTAAGTGCTGGTTTAAACAATGAAATGTGGCATGTAATGTCCCAGTAAAAATCCTTTATGTATGAAAACTAAATGCACCATGATATTCAATACTTGTTCTCACTAAATATCTAGGAAGACAGGTGGCAAATGTTTACTCTGATCTTACATCAGTTTAAGAAAAGTAAAACACAGAATGGAAGTATACATCTATCAAAGCCACCATAATAGAAAAAACATGATGGGCTTTCTGGAAAAAAAATTAAAAATTATATATATAAACATTCTGTAAACTTCTACACAGTAAGGGAAAAATAAAAGTCAGAAAAATATAAAGAAAAGAGGACGAGTGCAAACCTCAGAAGAGCCTTTTACAAATCAACATATCCAAGATACATTTCAGGGAAAAATAAAATAAAACAAAACAAAGACATAAGACTATTATTCAAAAAGAAGATTCTTTGCCCCAAGGCTGTAGCTGAGGCTGGGGCTCATCAACCCTTGCTCCCTGCTGACTTAAAGAGAAGAATTTCAAATAAGAGAGTTCGAAGAACAAAAGATGTGAATCTCAAAGCAACTAATGAAAGAAAAGCAAGAGCAAGCTCTACCTCCCACCCTGAACTAACTGAAGAAATAACAAAAATATATGAGCACAGCACAGCCTTTTTTTTTTTTTCTTCTTTTGCAAACTTGAGGAACAAAAAGAAGAACCAGAACATTCCTGGATAGAAACTTCAAACATGTAAAATCAAAAATAAAGCTTCAATAGGCTGAGAAAGTCTTCCTGAATATATCCTTCTATGCATGCTTGTGTGCGAGCTCTTATCTTTTTTTCTTTAAAGATATTTCAGGAAATATTTCCTGGAAAAACAATTAAAGAAACTTAACTCATGCTTCTGATTCTGTACCTCTTTCTTTCACCAAATGTTCCTTATATAAAACTCATCCTTACTTAATTTCTTCAGACCATGTCCTAGTGAAGTCTTTTTAGGTTATATGTGATTCCCACAGCTATTCTTCAATATCAGGCTGTTTGGAAATTTTTTCCAACTGCTAACTTTTACTTTAAGAAATATTGCTTTCATGAGTAGACTTTTATCTGTTAGCCAGGAATATATGGTGCAGCGTTCTGCGCAATGATGAATTATAGTGTGGAGTGAGGAGGAAAACCAAATGTTTTCAGACACTGTCAAAGCTGCTTTTTTGATCCAAGTGAACGTTAACGACAGTGTTTCATGGGAAAATCTATTGTTCAGAAAGTTACTGGGGAAAAGCAGCACATTTTTTACGTTGAGAAACAGAAAAACATTGTCATGATAAAGCAGAAATGTCACTTTGCTGTACATTTTTATGTTTTCCTTTATATTTCACAAGTTGCTTTTTAAAATACACTTAAAAAAAAAAACTATTTCAATTTGAAAACATTATTTTTTCGTGCATGCAAATTCCTTAATTAATACCAAAATGTTTGGAGACCTAACACTTGAACCACTGAAGTCTAATACTCTTTTGAGAGGTTGCAGAGATGCGACCCTCATACCTCACACCATGCCCAGTGATATAATGTACCTATGACAGCTCAGACAGTAGTAATGAACAAACACAACCATTGCTAACTCTGGTCTGACTTTAAATCACCTGAGGAGCTGGCAGGAAGATATTTGATAAAGGGCTTTAGTGCTTTGACATTCTTAGGTATGTCCATGCTGTACAACCCAATGCCAGGCCATTTATCCCTACGCCTTTAGCAATATCCTGATTGGATGCTAGCATGAAGGATGCTCATCTGCCTTTCCTACACCCCTCTTCCCCACAAATGCCCTCATCTCCCTTGAATGAAAAGTTGTCTGCCTAACTAGCTAGGTGTAAAACATTTGTTTTCTTCTTAATAATCAGAGGATGAAACTTCAGGGAATATTTCCTTTATAACTTTATAGCTGACTTTATAACACAACGTCAGCTAAACCTTTGATGTCTACAGGAGACAGTTACTGCTCTTCACTTCCTGACGGGCTCCTCTCTTTCAAAGGATCTCAAGTCCATCTTTTCATTCCAACCCTTGGGGTGATTAAAAGTCAGTGAAAGGTAGGCCTTACACAATACCAAAATTGGAAGAAAAGTTATTTTTGCCTTGCATCAGGTTAGCAGTTTAGTTCACAAACCATTCTTGGTGAGTTGTGCAGAAAGCTGGGAGGGGAAGGCAGATCAGACAGCTGTGGGAGAAGTGGAAAGACAAAATTTCATCACTGTGGAATTGCCACATGCAATTATGTGTTCCCAGGCTGTACCTTGTTTCTTCACAAACCCAGCAAATAGTGCATTGTTTCTGAAAAAACTGTTACAAGATTCTCTGTGTTGCCCTTCTTTGTGACTTACTTTCTGCCCCAGAGCAGACTGCATTTTCAGAGTTATCATGTCTTCATTTATCTATGCATAATCAATGAATCTTAGAAAGAGCCCTAAGTGTTCAGGTTCTATGGTGATGTTATGGCAATTCTGTGCATGCACTTGTCAAAGCAATTATTGCCTTAAAGAATGCAAACACAGCAAACATTGATTTGAAATGCTTCTCCATCCAAACCGCAGAGACAACTACATGCAAAACTTTAAAGAGAATAAGGGTCAAGTCAACCCTTGTCAGTATTGTGCCTACTTTTGTCAAACAATAGAACTGGAGATCATGATAACCCCATCACTTTGATTTCAGAAGGAGAATATGGAAATGGAAAAAAAAAAGCTTTTCTGAATTCCCCATAGCTCATATTTGATCGAAGAACTCTAGATAAAAGATTGAAAATTTGTTTAAAATATATAATAAAAATCCTCTGTATTTAACTATAACATGAAAGTTACTACTAAGATGACAGCCACCTTCTTCAATATAAGTTTTCCAAAACTACAAAGAGTTTCTTATCTGACTTACCTCTTTAAGAGAAAGCTGGGTATATTTTGTTTTGTTTTGTTTTGTTTTCTGCTTTATTGTCAGCGAAAGTATCACAGGAAATCTGTGAATGCATGACAAAACCTGAGATGTATTCAGTGATTCAACCAATGAATTATTTAAGTCTAGGGAAGAAACTATTTTTTTCCCAATCCCACTTTTGCTGAGGATAGTTGCAGGCAGCATAGTGTTATCTATACCTTTTCTATACAATATGCAGAAACTTGGGCATGTAACTTGTTTTCACATCACTTTTGTGAAGGATCAAAAAAGACCCTTTCTTCCTCATGGCTCTTGGCATGGCTGCTGGGAAATGAAAGCTGAAAATTCTTGAATAAATAGAATATAGAAGATTTATTCAACAATTGAATTATTTAAATATACATAAGGAATGAGACCTGTAAGGCAAAACTTCTGTTTGCAATTCTCCAGGCTTTTTGGAACTTATTTGATATATAATTTCCTTAACTGCTTACTCTGGTGTTTGAATCTTTGTTTTTATTTTTCTTGAAATTACTACAGCCAGATGACTGCTGGAGAAGAATCTACACTGAGACAGGTTTTGCTGATCAATTAAAACCCCATTTTCTCTCAGTTTCATAAATGTAAATCAGGAATAACTATTGACTACAGCAGTTGCAGTGAAGTTTCTCTAGATTTACTGACAGAAGTGAATGGACAATGGAGTCCCTGAGGTTCTTTTTGCTCAGGTAGTAATATTAGATCTATTGAAGTGCCAAATGGATATTTGCCAGAGTTCAAATTCTGTTGTTTCATTTCATTCTCCACGGTAATTTTGAAATTTGTGAATGTTGTTCTGCTTAAGCAGGGCAAAAGGGATGGTAAAAGAACTTTAAATAAAAATGAATTTACTGGTTCTATGCCTCAATTATTCCTCCTTAATTTGTTGCATGATTTTCTATCTGCAGATGAAAGTTGCAAGAAGAAAGGAGAAATCATGAGTCAGATGACTTGAAGTTAAAAGGCTTGTAACTGTGGGATAGCTCTATGACTCACCATGTTTCACCTAATTTCACCTTGTTTACCTCTTCCTTCATTTTTCCATCTACAAAACTGGTGTAATAATAACGCTGAAAAGAGCAAACAATTTCTAGAATTTATATTGATGATTCTTTATGGCTGCATTGTACAGACACTGGACTTGCAAGAAGCTCAAGATATACAGTGTTCTGGAAGGTATGGTTTTCTGTTCTTTTCTTCAGAGGACTATATGAATTCCAATGAATTGGGTTGCTATTGTTGTTCTTTTAAGAAAAAACAATGGATTAATATTTGTTATGACTCAAGTAACAAGCCAGACTGCAAATAAGGAGGATTCAGCAGAAGGTATCCTGATCTGGGAGTTATTTCACAGCAATTCCATGGACAATTTTTTAATTTCCTTCTGAGACAGTGAATGCTACCTGTTCCCTAGAGCAGTCACCTATAGTCATATCATTCTTATACAAGCGACTTAGGCATTTGTCAGTATCCTTGTAAGGAAGAGTTAAGAAATTTTAGAAACCCTATATTTTTTTCTTCTTTCTTCTTTTTATTTTTTTTTAATAATGGTATTGATTTTAAAATATTTAAATATCTAAAGCCAACACAGTAACAAATGCATATACTTACCTATATAATTATGGAAGATGGTGTTTGGCAGATAGCTATGTGAGTTGGAGAGATATCCTTGAAACAGGACCCTGGTTCAGCTGTGTGATAAACTTGAATGCCTATGTCAATATTAGCATATACTTATTTCTAATGCCATGTGCAGACAAAATGCCACAGCATTACATTTGATGTTACCATTTGTAAAGTTAGCTAAACCTAATAGGAAAGATGGAGAACAGTACAAAGACTTAAAGCAAGATACTTGATGTCAGACCAAGGTAGTTTGTGCAGAACAGGCTTGCTCAGTTTGTTTTGTATAATGCCTCACAGGAATGCTAACAAAGACAACAGATCTCATCACAGGAGTATACAATTGCTTTAATTTGTTTTCTTTTTTTAGAAGAATTGTGCCTTACAGTCATCTTTTATGCCTTGTTATAATTAGCTCATACATATTACAAAAGTTAAGCTCATTATTGGTTAGTTGCCTAAATACCAAGCCCGCCCCTAGTTTCTCTTCTGTAGTTATCTGTTCCCACCTGCAACATTCTTTACCGACTGCAATCTTCTTGTTATTGTGTAACAAGAACAGCAAAGGATAGTGTATTTTTGCTTTACTTCAGATAAGCTGAGTGCGATGTGCATTTTTGTCCAGCCAGCTGGACTATGTCTATGTGAACTTTTTCAGCTAGCCAGTTATCCACAACTTTCAACCTAATTTATTGCACAGTTTTATAAATATGCCATCCTCAGTACATCAGCAGACTGGTTGCTTAAGCACTCCTTGAAGAAATGTGAGTTTCAAATGACTTTGAGTCTAGCAAAAATTTGGAGATCATTCCAATGAACAAATTGATTTGCATGGCAAGAAATTAATTTTCAGTTCATCTTTAAAGCACAATCATAGATCCACATCCCAATGTAATTATACAAAGCTTATTTCCCTTTCTCTTCAGGAAATGAATGTATGACTCCTAACTGTCCAACAATGAAAGCAGTTTCTATGTGAACAGATTCTTACTTGTTTGGGAACTCAGGCACCTTCAACAGAGTCCAGCTGTCTCAAATTCAAGAACAGTTTTGCATTGTCTTGTTTTCCCGGCTGCAGTAAAATTCAAATTTGGCAGAAATAATAAGATTCAATTGCTCATAAGTAAATGGCAGCTTAAACAAAGACAGTTGGGCAGTAATTGTTTCTGTGTTTTCAGTTGTTTCTGTTTCAAGCTTTGTCATTGACTTTATCAGTACATGTTCTTCGTAGGCTAAGATTTTGGTTAGACATGCCTAGAAAAACAATTTTGGATTTTACAATCAAAGCAGTTCACAACACTGTTACCTGCAGCATTTTCCAAGTAGTTTCTTATGTCCCTATTCACTGAATAGGGAACCTGAATTCTGCACTCATGCTGAATGTTTCCTTCCTGAATACTGTGAAGAGAAGCCTTTTAATATTGATATTGACCAAAAGGTGAGAAGACCAAGAATACCTGACGAAAACCTGGAACTTGTAAGACAAAATTTATTCCTGACACAGGGGCTTACCCAGAACACCCTGTATCTACGATTTTGTAAGAGCTGTGAATTCTTTAATAATGTGATGAATTGAAAAGTCTTAGTGACTCCAGTGGACCAGGTCCTCGATGTAGAGGAGTTTGGTGGGAAGGATAACACACAAAGGCCAGCCTAGTCACCAACAAATCCTTACCTGCAGTTGAACATAATCTTTGTGGATTATGAGGGCATACATCGTATAGTGATGTGGGTGGGGTGGGACTCACTTCTACTTTTAGCTGTCTTGAAGTGTCTAATTGAAGCTATTGCCTTAGAGTCTCCATAGTTAATAGAGAGATATAGCTAAGATGAATCATGTTCTGTAGATCTCCCTCTTAAATACCCATCATAAAATGGGATGAATTGCCCTCCAGAGGCCCTAATCTCCCACTGCTGGTTATAGAAGCAGCCCAGTTGTCTAACTGATTAAACACCTAATCTGACCTGAGGTGCTATTGTACCTGCCTCTGACAGAATTCGCTATCAAATCAAAAGAAACCACCATTGTTTTCAGATAAGCAAAACCACCCCAGTTCTGAAAACCAAATTCCAGGGCTGTTCTGTAATTTAGGCCTGACTATAGGCTTGTTGGTTGCTTTCTCTTTGCTTCCCTTTTGCTTTCAGTGATAAAAAATGTTTTCAGGAAATTAAAATGTATTGTGATTATTTTAAATTAAAAGGAGAACAATCCCATGAGAATTCCAAAGCCAGGTTTTTGAGCACCTTGAAATTGCCCTTTCCTTCTCCTGTATCGTTGCATTACTCACCCTGTGTCAGCTTCATGCTATTCTGCACAAATCAAAGAAACATCTTTAACAGTCAGCTAGGAAACCTGTTTTCCTATCAATCGGTCTGGTTTCTTGCCTTGCCAAGACGAGAATGCAAATTATTTTGTGCATATATATGCAAAATCAGTGTGGTTCAGAAATCTTCTGAAGTTTATATTTCTTTTCAACATAATAGTCAGATAAAAGTCCTTTCCAAATTCAGTATAATTAAAAAAACTGCTATTGAAATCTTCCTTTAAAATCAGTGATCTTTCAAAGTAATAAAAAAAACAGGAGGTGAGATATTGCTTAAATTTATGCCTGGTACCAGAGTTAGAAATCCAGGCTTCCTCCATTGAGGAAAAGACTGGAACAGACTCAGACTGTCTTATAGAAATGCTATTGCCTGACCTCATATTAAGAGGTTATACAGATTGGGCGCAAATTGCTATTTGAAAAGGATCTTAAAACAACAACTAATATGGCTTTATCATTCTCTTGCTGTGATTTTTGCAGTCAGATGAGAAAAATATAGTGGATATTAGTTCTGACTGCCATGTTTTCTGGAGTTTCAAATGGTAATATGTGTTAAACTGGAGTGATTCAGGCTCATTTTAAAGCAATTACATTTCTGAAATGAGAGAAGATATCTCTGCCCACACCTTTCAGGTGTGTCAAAGAAGACTAAGAAGTTGGCTAAGAATAAATTACTGAGCTTGTGTGGACTTCCCCAAACAGTTTTAGTAATCTGAATGACAGCCAGAAAAGGCTATCGGACCTAAATCCTTTTGAAGTCTAGCAGCAACATGTCCATCCTAATGATCCCACTTTCTTCACTTTCCCTAACCTTTCCAGAACACTATCATTGCTAATTGTGTGAAATACATATAAATTCTGATATCTCTGAGAAATTCATACTCCATTTGTTTGCGGATAATATTAACTGCTCATATTAAATTATACAGATTTAGTGTTGAGTGAAGATTGTTGAAGGAATATTACATCCTACCTTTAGGCCTTGAAAAAGCCATAGACACTGTAAGGACCAGGCAGTGCAGGACCTCAGACCTTGTCCAGGCTTGTAGTAACCTGAGATGGTCATAGCTTGGTTCAGCTCTGATAGTATCTGTCTTTTGGTGAAGTGTCTATTATGCAGATCGTTTTAGCTTAGGTTTGCGAGTGCCGTATGCAGTAAAAGTCTAACAAACCTCTCTAGTCACCGAGTAACAAATGATAACTCTTGGTGCTAATGGACTGGAGAAGATTAGTGTACAACATTCAACTATTAGCTGAATACAAATTAAAAGGAAGTAAACTGTGTGTGAGGAAATTTATACAAACATGTTTGTGTCAAGTGGATCCAAGCAAATCAAAGACCAGAATGGAGAACACCCACCATCAGCAGCGTGTTCCTCCCTAGTGGAAGACTCAGAACATGGAGGACTCATTGCAAGCCCTCTTGTCCTTGCTGGCCCTTCTCCTTGGGGAAGACTGATCTTGTTGACTTTAGGACTCAGAGGAACATACAAAGGTTACGCATAAGACCAGAGAAATAGGCTAGTTAAGCTAGGTAAACAACAGTTCTAAACTTTAAAAAAAAAAAATAGTGAGAAAATCCCCACAAACCTACAAAACACTTTCAAGAGCTTTTACTGAAATCTACTTGCAAATTTTATTTTTTTATTTGAGAAATGCAGAGCACAAGTAATTCACAGGCTTTGTGCCTCCATGCAGCATCAGGAACTCATTACATCAGTAATTCCATTTCTCCTGTGTCACACCTCAGCTGGATGTATTCCTTACTGTCTTCATGGCATCACAAAATGAGAAGGGTTAGACATATATAATGGTAAATAAACATAGTCAGAAATCTAAAAGGGAAAGTGAAGTCCCAAGATATACAAATTCCTCTAAGGCACTACAGTTATAATTTCTGGGGTTTGGGGATTTTTGGGGTGTTTCTTTTTGGTTTAATTTTTAATATTATTATCTAAAACTGAAAATTCTATTTTCTCTAATGATTTCCGCTACTCACGATACCCTATAAGTTTATTGTATTCACCTGTACCCCACCATATCCAGTTTTATGGAAACAATGGGATTTCTTATGTTTCCTCGTACAGAATCTTTCATAATCTGACAGATCTCCCCATAGTTAAATATTTTCTGATGTCCAGTGCACAAATTTCTCTGCTTAATTTCCTCCCATTCATTGTGAATCAGTTCCTTTGGAATGACCTAAATAAAGCTTATCCTTTCATGTTGTTTGCTTCCTTGAATGAATCACAAACAAGGATCATATCTTCTGAAATCTATCATTTGGTCAATATAGATTTAGTTTTTAGGCTACACAGAGGAAGCCCTTGTGGATACAGGGTTGATCATCTGAGGGTTATCCTCTATTTGTTCTTTTTAGTGAGTAGCACTGCAGAAATGCATTCCAGATTTGATCAAAGGTATCTTATTCTGTTCAAAGGCTGCTCATTCATATTTTACAGTTTCAAGAACAGCATTGACCCAGCAATCAATATGAGATGTTAAGGCTTCTTTTTTTCTGTCTTTACCTATAGTTGCTTGAAGGGAACATTTATGTTTATAAGCTGTCACCACAGATGATTCCAATTTTTTTTATAATTAGGCCAGCAATTATCATGATTCAAACGTAAAGCAAAAAAACTTTAAGTTTAGTTAATATCGTTGCTTTAGACTATGGAAGATGACTTTAGATACAAACCAGCTGTGCAAACTATAGCAAGTAAAAACAAAAGCACTTACAATACCTAAGCCCTGGAAAAACAAATGCAGGAGTAAAAAACTCAGCTACAAATTTCAGGAACATATTCATCACTATTCAATGTATCCCAAGGCATTTAAACCTCTGAACTATTTACCATTTCTCATCATAAGCATCTGAGCTTTGCCGAAACTAGAGTAATAGTTGTTTTTTTACACCTAGGAAATTACCCATCTCACAGAATCACAATAGTCTGTCACCTAAGCAAATACTATTACAGAGTATTTCAAATAATAATAATAAAATAATAATAAAAATAAACAACAAAAAAACCCCACAAACACGCAAAAAAACACCACCACCACCACCACCACCACCACCAAAACAAGCAAACAAAAAACCCCAGAATATAATCTATCCATCAAAATGCTGAATGTTTTCTTTTATTCATTTTAGACTTTGCTTTTCCCTGGGAGACATATAATTTTTACTCCAGAGATCTACTATTCCATTTCTTGTGATGAGTGTAAAGGGCAGAAATCTTACAGGCATGAGACCCTGAATGCCTGGAGATATTTTTGGGGAATGTAGAAGGTATAAATCTCAGGTTCTAATGTTATGCTGCAGCAAGTCAGTTGTATCATGTGGGGAGCCTCCCATTGCTTCTCACCTGTGTCTAAGATGCATGATTCCCTCCCTGTGTTTAACCTCTGTGTACCAGCTGGAATACACAACTGTATATTCATAGCCCTGGGGCTAGAGCACTCACTGGAGCGGAAGCAAATGCCATTTGCCATGATGAATCAAGTAGAGGAATTTGAAACCAAGTTTCTCACACCTAAAAAGTGTAGGATCACCAAGGTCTAGACTTGTTTTATGACTCACTTCTGAGTCTCTTTAGAAAATGCCTCTCTTCTTGTCTCCTCCTCCTTCAAAAATAAAGACCCAGATACAGCATTCCAGGGTCGCTGAAGGGACCATTTTGGTATTACTGGTACTTTAAAATATTTTAAAATAGTCAACTGAAATATGCACATTTGAATCAATTCAATGTTTTTTTGTGTGGTCCAAAACAGCCACATTATGAAGGACACATAAATCCTTGAGATTCCTCACTTTAACTGATATCTTTCTGAGGAGAGTCATGATGTTGATGAAAAACCTTTTGGGCCACGCCATGGGACACCTTATGAGGAAAAATATATTTGCATGTACAGCTAGACAGTTAATGGTAATAAACGTTTACTGGTACATAAAAATAAAGGAGCATTGATCAATAAGGACTTTTTTTGGTTCACTTTCCTTTTTTTTTTTAAACAAAGCTGTACAAGTGTGAATTGAGTCACTATTGAAGCTGGAGATGATGTTTAATATCTCACTGGTAGGTGCTCAGGTGTTACAATAGTTGTAGTATGTGAAAAGAGGAGCTTTATTTTACAAACGGCATTTGGAGTCCCATTTTTAGCATGTATCTGTACTGCTCCCATCTACTGAAGAAAACAGGTCATTCCTGTTCAGGAGCACCAGTAATCCAGCAAGCAAACTGCCACTGCCTGTGCATTTGGTTGTTTGAATTACAAATCTTGTCTCGGGTGCAGCATGTGTGAAGTTAACTGCGTGCGTGCTAGTAGCCACTCACATCTTATAAAGCAAATCCAACAAGTACTTTCTTGAAGACACTGTTATGCTGTCACCAAGTGAAGCTCTACAGGTGATAGCCTCGGCATCTGCCTCTGGGAGAATCTGAAATTATAGAAGTTTATTGCATTTCATTTATCATGTCATGCTTGTTAGCATGCTGTTTTATAGGCACATTGCTCCACAGTGTAACCATTTTAGTGTGAAAACTCTGTTTTTAGTTTAATTTGCAACAGATATAAATATAAATGAGATCATGTTTCTTACCCACCAACTGGAATTGTCCTCAGCAGTTTGCTAGCCATCAATCACAACAGGGATGGAAGACCTTCTGCAACACAAATTAAGAACTCCTTATTTGCAAAGACAAAAATGGAGTAAAAAGACATCACTACATACAATCTCACTCAGCTCTATATATTATGGATTATGACTATTCACAGATTTCATATCCCAGAAAATGCCTATGAAGAGAAAAACTGATTCCGTGAACAGTGTACGTTTGCATTATCTCTATTAAAAGTGCATGTGTTGGTTTCTAATCATGATTTATTGATATGGTTTGGCCAAGGTCCAGATTAATTCTACCTAAATTTTGAAAATTAAATAACATGCTTAAGCATTTTCCTTCTTTCAGGAGAAAGACATGGTCTCCCCTAGCAGTATCTAATAACTGAAACACAATGTAGTTTTAACTGTATAGACATCTACAGCAACTATCCTTTTCTCTCAGGTGCTTCACTGAGGTATCTAAAATTGCAGAAATTAAAATGTCTATGAGACCAACAGGTGACATAAAAGAAGACAGTTGAGAAACTCGATGGAAACTCAGAGAACTGCATCCATAAGTGTGCCATGTTTCTTTTTGCCAACATGTCACTTTTTCACCCCTGTATGAAAAGTGATGAAGTCTTGGACTACCAGTCATAGAATATCATCGAATAGTTTGGGTTGGAAGGGACCTTTAAAGGTCACCTAGCCTAAACCCCCCTGCAATGAGCAGGGACACCTTCAGCTAGATCAGGTTGCTGAAAGCCTTGTCCAGCCTGACCTTGAATATTCCAGGGATGGGGCATCTCCCTCCTCTCTGGGCAACCTGTGCCTGTCTTTCACAACCCTCATCATAAAACATTTCTTCCTTATATCTGTTCTTATTCTACCCTCTTTTAATTTAAGACCATTACCCTTTGTCCTATTGCTACAGGGCCTACTAAAAGTGTCCCCCCATCTTTCTTATAACCCCTCTCTAAATATTGAAATGTCTTAACAAGATCTCCCCGCAACCTTCTCTTCTCCAGGCTGAACAAGCCCAACTCTCTCATCCTGTCTTCACAGAAGAGGTGGACCAACCCTCTGACCATTTTTGAGGCCCTCCTCTAGCCTCGTTTCAACAGGTCCATGTCTTTCCTGCACTGAGGGCCCCTGAGCTGCACGCAGCACTGCTGCTGGTGTCTCACCAGAGCAGAGTAGATGGGCAGAATCACCCTCCTCGACCTACTGGCCATGCTTCTTTTTATGCAGCTCAAATACAGTTGACTTTCTGGGCTGTGAGCACACACTGCCATCTCATGCCCGACTTTACACCCACCAGTACCCCCAGGTCCTTCTTGGCAGGGACACTTAGTCCCTTCATTCCCCAATCTGTATTGATACTGGAGGCTGCGCCAACCCAGGTGCAGGACCTTGCACTTGGCCTTGTTGAACCTCAGGAGGTTCCCACAGGCCCACTTCTTGAGCTTGTCCAGGTCCCTCTGGATGGCATCCCATCCCACAGGTGTCAACTGCTCGGTGTCATCTACAAATTTGTAGTAGTAGAGGGTACACTTGATCCCACTGTCTATGTCACTGATGAAGATATTAAGCAGTACTGGTCCCAATATAGACACCTGACGGACACCACTTGTCACTGATTTCTATCTGGATGTTGAGCTGTTGACCACTACTCTCTGGATGTGACCATCCATCCAATTCCTCATCCACTGGACAGTCTATCTATCAATTTTTTCTCTCTCAAATTTAGAGACAAGGATGTCGTGGGGGGACTGTCACAAAAGACTGGTTTAGGTTAAAACTCACTTAAAAAACCATTATCAACAATATGAGCAAAGAAGTTTTACTAAGAATTTGTGGGAGTGCGACTTCTCAAAGTTCAATGGCAAGGTTCGCTCTATTACTTACTACATAGACAAACCACCCAAAAAAGAATCAAATTTGAATTGGGCTGAAATGATTTACACAGAGACTAGAAATGTAAAAGAATAAGGGAAATACTCCTGTGGAGTCACAAGGTTCAGAATGGATCCCCTTGCTTTCTAAACTCTTAATGATGTGGCTAGATCCAGTCAGCCTCAGACTTGGTCAACAGTTTATGTCTAAAGGATATAAGAAATATTCAGTTTAATGTTGACCATAGGGTTTTAGCAGCACTTAACCCATCAACTAATTTATTATTTACAAAGTGAATCAAGTAGAATTTACCTAACTTTTAAAAGCGGTTTAACTATGGATTCAAAAAATGTCAATATGTATCCCATGCTTATTATGAAGTTACTAAATAAATTCACACACATACACACAGGCACGAAGAAATAGAAATATAAAGATATATGTAAAAATTTATATCTTGTAAAAGTTCCTCTTGAGTTCAGTGAAATACATTAAATGCCTCTGCATTTCTCAATGGACAAAGAGTTGAGCCTCAAGAAGCAGTAAAAATCAGCCCAGGTCCTATCACCAGCTTTTGGTGGTGGTCCCCTTAGTATCTCAAACTTGGGAGTTTGTGAGCTCTGAGAGGTGTCCTGCTCAGAGGGAGATGCTGTTCATAGCCCACTGCAGTCCAGGAGAGCTCTAAGGGTCTCACTTAAGACCTTCATTTATAGGTTTAGAACTGATTGACTTCAGTCACCAGTAATTTTCCATACTTATTGCAATCCAAGTTTGTAATTAATGGCATTTTCCGCAAAATTCCAGTGGCAGTGGTACCATACCACTTGGAGTCATGATAAAGAGTCGGTTTAGGCTTGTTAGGCTAGCAGGTAGTGGTGTCGTGGAGATAAAGGATATTTCTTCTACAGCCAGTGCAATTTCGTACCTCAGATGTGCAAGAGTTGCTAGTATGGTCAAGGGATGCTTAACCACCCAACTCATTACACAGAAACTAAGGCCTAACATGTAAAGTGGCCCAGGGAAGGGGGCGAGATGCACCACCAGAGAGACCAAGTCAAAGGCATTACAGAATTCCAGGTAGACAACTTCTGTAGCTTTTCCCTTGTCCACTGATGTAGTCACTCCATCATAGAAGGCCACTAGATGGGTTAGTCATTCCTGATTCAAATGAGGTCTTCAAAGAAAAGACTATGTCCTTTTGCAAACAGGCAAGGATCACGCCCAAAGTTATGTAAGACATACTTTGATTTAGTACCTTTTGCTCACACCATGTATCATTGCAAGAATTACTTTAGTTCTAAACAGAACTTTTCCAGGCATTGAAAAAAAAGTATTTTTATGACATAAACAAGAACAGTAAAGCTCATTCTTTTTCAGTTAATGGAGCATAATGGATATTCAGTTTAATTCATTGATAAACTTCAGATAAGGAAGAATATGATTTTTAAATGGAAAATACTCAATAATTACTTTTTAAAGTTAGATTTTATATTAAGATAAATCTTTATAAAAGCATAAGTGCATTGTGGTAGAAAACATCTTTTACTTGCAGGTTACTGTTTAGACTTTTAAGAATTTTCAAGAAATAATTGTTGAATAAAGTCAGATAAAGTTGAATTGTTGAATAAAGTTCTTAACACATTTAATACTGTTATTGTTTTGGGGTTTGTTTTTGTTGCTGAAATACTGCTTTTTCTTTCCTACAAGTATTTCAGACTTTTCTTCACTTCAAAAAGGGTAAGTAGGATCTGATGAGTAAATCAAAATTAAAATCAGCTCAGATCTATCGGTGTGTTTATTTTGCTTTTGTTTCCTTTATCTAACTTAAAGTTAAATTCCTCATTGTGGTTAAATCTTAAAAATAAAAAATATGATTTTTAAAAACAGAACATTTATTCCATTCAAAGTAAGTCAGAGATCAGCTTTCCAAAGGCTTTCACATTAAAGATTAAAAAGAGAACAACAAAACCAAAAACAACACAAAAAAAAAGAACACAAAAATATTTTTCTATGGAGTAGGAGTGAGTAGGAAAGGAGAGTTAAAAGAAAGAATGAAATGAAAAAGCTTTTTGGTATAAAAATGTGGTTTACAAAATAAATCTGGCAAGTGTGAATAAAACAGTGAAGCTCAAAGAATCTTAGCTGGCCTTCCTGTCTGTTTCCCCCATAAACCCACTGACACAGGGCAGTGTAGGTAATTTTTTCCAAATCAGAGCTTCACTGGCACCTGCTACTTCCATATTAGCATTGACAATTTTTTTATTTCCCTCAAATACTAAACAACCCCCTGCGGAATGTGAAAAGTTATAATATGAATCAAAGGTGAGAATAAACCAGTTGATTTGAACTACCTACGATGAATGACACAAACGGAATTAAGAGTCAGCAGTGTCACTGAGTAAGACCCTCAGAGTCTAAGAACACCATCAGTTTTAATGATCTAATTGTTATTAATAATAGTGCAAGAGGTTTTTACACAACCACAAATGAGTTCCCCTAGAGGATATAAAATGTTACTGCTTTTGAGCCAACTAGATTGCATGTACTCTTGGTTATTGGAACTGAATAAACTGTATGACCATGGATACTGATTTTCTAATTCCAGTCCAATTTTCCTAACTTCAGACAGCACAAGACATGGATTTATATAAATGGCAAAAACCATCACCATGCCCTGCTGCCTGTCCTATGGCTGATTCTGGGAATACTTTCCTCTTTAGTCACCATATGCAGCTTTTTAGGACTTTTTATTTCCCCAAAAGGCTCATACTCCAGCTCTGCTACATTTTTTCAGAGTATTAAAATAACTTTCTTTTATAAAAGTCTGGTTGTTTTCTGTTCAGTACATCTTCTGTTTCCCACCATTGCTCATCTATAAAATCCTGCTTGATGAGAAGTTTGTCAATGTTAGCTTATATGAAATATCTCAAACTGTACCCCACCAGATTAAGCAGGGGCTTGCAAAAAACAGTTGAAGTTGACAAATGCCTTGTTACCACAGGACCTCACTGAACTGGAAATGTCGGGAGCAGGGAAGGGTATCAGGCAAGACTGGTCAAAACCATGAGTTCTTAGAGTGGGTTGGCCAGAAGAAGCCAAAAAAGTCAATTCACACTGGTAAGAATCACAAGCCACTGGCTAGATCTACTCTCCTGGGAATTTTTGGTCTAAGCAGGAGAACTTACAGGTTAAAAAGTATAAATTGTCCTGCAGTGATTTTCATTTGTTAACATCTTTTGCAGTCCTAGTCCAATGTGGAAACAACAAAAGTAACAGCAAGGATGCAGTATGATTTAATAAAGGAGATGAAAAAAATTAAGAAAGATGAAAGAAAAGTGGGAGAAAAAAAAAGTTAGTGATAGCTGTGTGGCTACAGACAACCCTGTTTCCTTTTCTGTCCTTTTACCCTTGCAGACTTTATAACACTGTATCAGTACACACATGCATACACATGTAAATGGTAAATGTGTATGAAACCAACAAGAAAAGAGAAAATTGCCAAAGATTCAGAGCAGAACTAGGTCTTAGAGGGATCCTGCTATGGCCATTACATTTTACCTGAAATGCATTCAAACACCTTGAAAACAACCTATAAAGTACTAGAAAAAGGCTAAATGTTTTACTGTACTTTTTACCAGGTTTAATGCTGTGAAATCACCGGAGAGGGAGACTTTTTTCCAAGTAGATAACATGAAAAGGGACAAATACTGATATTGATTTTTCATAATAACTAGTCAGCATAACCATTCAAAAAGCAGCAATAATTTATATGTACAGTATTTGATGCACCATTTTTGATTTCCACGTGCTCACTTTAAAATTCAGCCAGGAGAAGGAAAGTCCGTGGAATACAGCTGCAATGATCTGTACAAAATAAAGTTAGTTCTACCTAAGTATCCACCTGGATGCTCTGAAAATGAGAATACTCAAACCAAAACCAGGAAAGAAAAGGAAAACAAACCCCAGAATGAAACCACTGAATTTGACACATATAGAAAAGGTTCTCTACTTGCTTAATTTGACCATTTAAATGGAGCATGTTGTGTTTATGTTCTGGCTGTTTATATGAGGAACTAACGAAGCTGGTTTTCCCTTTTTAAGAGGCCGGAGGGATCTGGGGAGTCATTGCGAGGTTAGCGCTCAGGCTAGTGGTCTGTTCAGCCAGAGAAGCTGTTGGGCGATGCCCACAACTTGTGCTGTGCAGCAAGGCTCTGCCCAACTGCATTTCCAAAGGGACTTGTGTGTTTTATGTATGCAACAGCTGTTCCATTATCTCCCTTAAAATGACTTCATAAAGCAGAGAAACTTTTCCCAATTTATTTTAGTTGCTCTCACTGAACAGCTTATCTGGGGCTTCATCCAAAGCTCATGGAATTCAATGGAGAGACTTTTCATTAACTTTTTAGAGCAGGATCAGATTCATTAGAGAAAAAGACTTTGGATTATTTCTTGTTTCCTTTGGCAAAAGTCCCCATCGTCCTTAGCACTGAGCATGCTATATCCTCTGTTTTAGACAGAATTAAATATCAAAAGGGAAATTTCCAAAGGTTCAGAGCTTTTGCTCTATTCATGTATTTGTTGTGATTCTTATCCAAAGTTTAGTCCAATACTTCTGTGTGCTGATGGGCGTTACAAATCTTGAAACAGTGCTGAGGTTTATAGCCATTTTTTCTAACTGTATTAATGTTTACAGACTCCAATTGAGATAAGGACTTAAATAGATAAGAGAAACAAACTTTACTTTTGGAGTGGGTCAGGAAAAAAATAATTTTGCTGTAGTTCCTACTAATTGGTTTTACCATGTAAATCACAGAGTTTTGAAAAATGATATTAAAAATTAAATTAAAAAATAATAAAATGAAAATACTTTATTCTACCAGTTCTGCAACAAAGTTTGTAACTTCTTTATTTCATGACATACTACACTTAATAAAACAGTTTATAACACATTTTTTCTTTTCTTTGAGTTTTGGAACAGAAGCAAATAATAATAATAATAATAATAACAACAACAACAACAACAACAATAATAATAATAATAATAAACAAACAACTTAATTCTCACCTTAACTGCAAATTGTATTTTTTTTTCTATACAGTGGTAGTAGGTGGCTGCTGGAAAGGTCAGGAATTTAAATCAAATTACTTACTGCACTTGTTTCTCACAGTATTTGTGCCATGATGTCAGACTAGCCAAATTGTGGCTGACTGCCAGGATACTTAAAAATCCTTTGAAAAGTCAATTTCCAGAGGCTAGAAGACCAGATTTTTGTTTGCTTTATTGGTAAGGGAGAGGAAAGCTAAACAGCTGCTACTTAGAGTGTCCATGAGCAAACAAAAGATAACATGCAAATAAACTAGGCAGCTCTGGCTAGTGTAGGATATTCCTACCCTGTCTTATTGAGGCCAATGCAGAAAAGTTTTGCTTGTGCCCCAGAAGCAATGCAGCCATGTTATTGTTGAGTTAAACCTAAATGACCATATGCATATACATCTTTAAGCAGGCTTATTATCTTGCATTCGATATAAAAATCCAAAAAGAAAATAAAGACTACAAGGACCTGGATCTCATGTTGAGCTAAACCAGTAGGGTTTTTTTACTGGACCTGAGGATAAGTACAAAAACAGAGTAAGAAAATCATGAGTCTTCCTTAACAACCTATTTGAACGCAAGCTCAAGGGCTTCCTAAACCAAAGGCAGTACCTACCTGTGCCACATGCTGACAAAAGTTGTGTCAAGTTCACTTCTGTGGCTTCCTAATTAGAGCTGGTTCATATCTGGGCAGCTGAGAGAGCATAAGCACTGTCTGTGAAACTTCCTTTCAGGTCAATCACAGAATGGTCAGGGTTGGAAGGGTCCTCTGGAGATCATCTAGTCCAATCCCCTGCTAAAGCAGGTTCTTCTACAGCAGGTGGCACAGGATCACATCCAGGCAGGTTTTGCATGTTTCATGAGAAGGAGACCCCACAGTCTCTCTGGGCAGCCTGTCCCAGGGCTCTGTCGCCCTCAAGGTGAAGGACTTCTTCCTCATGTTCAGATGGAACCGCCTGTGCTGCAGTTTGTGCCTGTTGCCCCTTGACCTGTCACTGGGCACCACTGAAAAGAGCCTCATACCATGCTGTTGACACCTGACCTTAAGATATTTGTACACATTGATGAGATCCCCTCTCAGCCTTCTCTTCTCCAGGCTAAACAGGCCCAGCTCTCTCAGCCTTTCCTCATCAGGGAGGTGCTCCAGTCCCCTCATCATCTTGGTAGCGTTCACTGGACCCTCTCCAGTAGCTCACTGTCTCCTTTTACTGGGGAGCCCAGTACTGGACACAGTACTCCAGATGCGGCCTCACCAGAGCAGAGGGGGAGGATCACCTCCCTTGACCTGCTGGCCATGCCTCTCCTAATGCACCCCAGGTCTGCATTTCCATTGAATTTTGTACGAATTGTTCAAAGTTCAGGGCTTTAAACAAAAGTTGAGCTAAGACTAATCCTCTCCTGAGACAGTGGAAATTTGGTAAGTTTTTGCCCCCTGGAGCTTCATCCCTGTGTGGAAATATTTTCTGCAGAGCTTGAGCAAAGGAGATGCTTCCAGAGACTGAAATGCAGAATCCGAGAGAAGAGGTAATGGGAAAATGGTGTGGTTTTGTTTTGCAAAGCACCGAGGTTTGAAAATCTGACAGAGGCTTTTGTGTCAGGAAGAGTTTGAGAACAAAACCAGGATTTGCTGGAGGGACAATAAAAGAGAGGGAATGCAGGAGAACAGAAGGTGCCATGTTGTACATTAGAGCGTGCTATCATTCAAAGGGACATTTTCATTTACATTGGTTCAACTGTTCCGCTGAGCACAATAATCCGTTTGCCCACTGTGCTGTTTTACCCTCTTCTTCTCTTTGCCTTTTAATCTTTCTTTCCCCTTCCTGCTGTCAGAATATTATCCTCATTCAGCTTCTTTAGGATACAGTTATGAGAGAACTTCTAGCCTCATTTTGTGGCTGAATCCTGCAAGCCTTGCTTGGACAAAACTTTTGTTTTAGCCTAGAGTGACTTGTGCTGAAAGCAGACATCAGGATCAGCTTCTGTCAGTGTTCCTACCATGTTCCTGCTAGGGTCATAGCAGCAGCAGAAGGGCTAGAAGTTAGGACCCTGCTGTGCTGGATGCTGCATATGTCTACCAAGAGTCACTGTTCTGTTACGGTTTGTTAGCCATTTAAATACTGCTGATTTCCTCTGAAGGTGGGAATTCAAGATGTAGTGAACCGGTTGAATGCCATGAAAGGTGGAAGTGGAGATGTTACTGACACCTTCATAGGAGAAATCATCTGCCCTTCCTCACTCCTCTCTCAAGAGCAAATGGGTCTCCTCCTGAACATGCCCACAAGAAGGGCAGCCTGATGTGGCCTTATTCAGACATGTAATTGTTTGACACCTAAGACAGGGTAGACAAATCCTTTTGTGAGTGAGGAAGTAACCACAACTTCTAGTTTCTACTGAATAAACCAGTATTGAGGCAGAGGCATGAAGGTCTGAGCACCTAGGAAAGCAAATTATAACCACACATAATTTGTATCCTCTGAGAGCTAGTATGTTATGAAGATCTATGAAGAAATAAAGCAATAGACTAAAACATTAAGGGGCTTTATGAGAAAAAGATGGGCATAACTGAATTGTCATGGGCATAAGCTTAGTGTCTGAAATTATTTCAGTCACCTACATTAAAAATTGTCTTTTTCAAAATAAGGTTATATGTCATATAGATTAAATAGATAGTCATCCATTTTCTTTGTGAGCAGATCTTCCCTTAGAACATGTGTGTTCCCTTAGAAGATGTGGGAGTAAATAGGAATAGGAAAGAGAAAGTAGTAATGAACCAGTGGGACAGATCCAGAAAGTTGTTCCTGAGGCTTCAGAGTTAATTTGGATGATCTCTAGAGAGAGTGGCACAAAACAAAGCTGTGAAGAAATAAGGGTCAGTCAAAACCAACTACTGAAAACAGTTCACACCTTCGGCAACAAGAACATCAAACCCTTTGTGAATAGCACCTTGCACCCCGAGCTGGTCTTTTTTTTCCCAAACATACTACAGATGTGCATGAGACTTCTGAAGTGCATTACACTGCAGGACTCTGGTCAAAGCTGTCAGCCTAGTCCTGATCCCATTATAAGCCCAATTTAAATATCACTGAAATAAAGGAAATCTTTTTATAAAACAACCTTTATTTTATAATTTTATTGTCTTGAATATTAAATTACTATTGCTATCACTGAAATAGAGGTGCACTGTTCTAAACTGCCTGCAAAGCAAGCATCAGCTGTGCTGAGATTTCTGTTAACGCAGTAGGCTGTAGATGTGGCTCATGCAAAGAAGTTTCTATGCCTCTCCAAAGTGAATTCATAGATAAGATCTTCAACCACCGCAGAGTCTGGGCAAGTAAAAATGATTCTAAAAGTGTAAAATGAATTTCTGATCAGGTAGTTTGTTCAGTGTGAGTGAAATATCTTTAAATTATTTATAGGATTTGCTATTCTTCTTCTGAAGATGAACATTATTCCAGAGGTAATTTTGCATTATAATGTTGTTAATGACATAGGAAGAAATATAGAAAGATCTATTAATTTCCCCCTCCTAAATTCTGATGAAGGTATATCCTCTGAGCCATGTGTATTTCAGTTTTATTCTTTGATATGCCAGTTATTATTTTTAAAAAATAACATTAGAAAAGGTATAAGAATGATTTCTTAGTTTAGATATAAGGATTTGCTAATATTTACCATTTATTCAAAACTTCTCACTCCTTTTATCTATTAGGCATGCATGTTAAGGCAAGCAAAAGGAAATTGTTTTGTTTTGCTATATTATGTCATGCTTTATCAGAACAGGTAATTCAGCTGTGGGACTTATTGCCACAAAATGTAGTGTGGGCCAAAACTACAAATGAGTTAAATCGTTTTTAGTTAAATTCATTTGCTGAACCCAGGAAAAGTCCATTATGAAATATTAAGCAAAATAGTATAGATGCAAACTTTGTCTTTGGAAATCCTTAGGATTTTGTTTTCCATGTTGCCAGAACCTAAGGAACGGTAGCAAATGAAAATGTTACTGGTTATCTTGTTCTTCTCATCTATCCAAACCTGCTACTGGCCACTGTCAGAGATGAGACACTGAAACAATTAAACCTGTGTGTGACCTCTTCAACTATGTCTTTACAATGGAAGCGCGGAAGTATCTTTATTCCTGTTTTACAGGAAAGACCAAGCATAGAAAATTATTCAACCAAGGTCATGCAATTTGTCACCTGTGTCAGATGGACAAGTCAATTTGGTCCACATTTGCAGGGCCAAGAAAGATAGGGAGCGGTATGGGAAAATAGGGAGTAACAAACTACAAGGCTGAAGCACAGCAACACAATTAGCTACATGGATAGAATGCTTATTTTAGTCATGAAAATTAGGGGTGTGAGAACCGCGCGCGTTTAGAGACTACTAACTAATTATATTTCTGCTTTACGAATATGCATGTGTATCGGTTCTATATAAGTAGTGTTAGAAACTAATAAAGTTGAGCAAGATGCATAACTCATATTGAGCGTCTTCTTGACTCCGGCGAACTCTTCTTCCAACACACATTATATTCCATGGCCAACTGTTTGCACAACCTGTCTTTGCTCTCAGGATTCAGTCTGGAGCAAAAATTCAGTTCTGCAGAGAGGAAATCTAGGTGCAGGACAGAGAGGACTGTTTTCTCTAAGCAATGTGAATAGCAGCACAGAAGCATTTGGCTCAGACACCAGCCTCAAGTTTGAAGTAGTTCCTGTGTCCTAAAAATTCAGACACATCTACATCCCATGCAGGAATTAACAGAGACAGTGACTTTAGAGGTCAAAACACAGAAGGAACTGATACTGTGGAGGAATAGGCCTAACACTGTACGACCTGTAGCTTCCAGTTCTTGGATCTGAGTGCCTAAAACTTTGTCAAAGTTAAGATCAAGTTTAAGTTCTGAATTTCTTAACCTCAATTCCAGTCCATTTTTTTTGAATGAAAAGTTGAATTTGAATCTGAAGTAGTATAAATTAATTTTTAAAATTGTTTTATAACAATGTTGTAGCACAAAATAAAATGTTAAAGTATAAAACAGATATCAAAGTCCCATAGGTAACTGTTGTACATTTTTTTCATTTTGGAGATTTTATTAAGACAGTAATTTTCAAGATATTTTTGGAGGGGTGTTGTTGTTTGGAAGGAGATAGAAGTCACTGGAGAGATTGGAGTAGGAAGCAATTTGTGTACACACATTGCAATATGTATGTTAAATTTATTGTTCCCCTTAAACCTTCATCTTCAAAGAACTGAGTGACTTTTATATTATGCCAAATGCCCTTGTCTTGTAAGGTGTGATAAGGGACATTTTAATATTAGTTTTTCTTCTGATTCATATGATTCTGATATTTTATTTTGATTCATATGAAAATTAAATAGGTTAAGGTCAATTAGTTAACTTTTTAAAGCAGGAAAATAAAACTTGTGGTGTTTGGGATTTTTTTTAAAATGTATTTCTTTACTGTTCCTGAGAAAACACTTGATGTATTTCTGAATTTTTGAAAGGAGCAAAGGTTTTGTTACTTTATTTGTACATGTACTTTCTGATATCCCAGTCCCAAGCAAGCACTACGCTACCAGTGCACTTCACAGTTTTAAATTATTCACTCAGCTTAGAAAAGCAACAGCAATGAACCCAAACTAAAAACGCCAAATTCTGGAAATTAACATTGTAATTATAAAAAATTTAAAAAATATGGCACCCTATATGGGAATGTTACTCTAGTACAAAAAAAAAAAAAAAAAAAAAAAAAGACCTGTGAAATGGAAATGAGCAAAACAAAAAACAACTACCACTGAACTGAGATTATGGGTATCTTCTCTTGCATTGACTATGAATCACATAGGCTTGAAAATTGTGATGCTTATATTTTCTCGTCTCTTAAGAAACATGATTTTAACTGTGTTACTTTCTAGGGAGTGGAAGTTGAGGTTGAAACTGTGTACTTCACAGTGTTAACAAGTACTGAAGCGTTTCTGCTAGTGAAAAGTGTGTGTGAAAGGGCAGAGAGTCATGAATTATATTTTCCATGCTGCATGTCTTCACATTAATAGCTGTCTGCTCTGTCTGTGTATATGAATGCAGCCAAAGATCATTATTGAACAGTCCTGGAGCATAAAATTTCCACCTGTCCTGTCACAAGGAAGTATTTTTCTATTTTATGATATTCAATTCAACTGACCGTCTAGGAGAAGAAATTCCTCCAAACCAAGGGAAACAGAATGTAATTGCTGCAGGATTGGATGTCTTCTCAAACATCAAAACAGCAGTTTCCATAATATTAACATTTGGGGGAAGATTTAAACCCACAAAAGTTAGGAAATTTGGCATAAAAAGCCCCAGACACTTTGTAACTCATTTTTCTATGTCAAAAAGAAGAGGACATGATGTTATTTGCCATATGTGTTGTTATATCATAGCCTGTCGAGCTGAGGTTAGACTTGCAGTGGGAACCTCCTTAATTCTGTAGATTTAAATCAGACCTATAATGCTGGTGCAACAGTCAGCCGTGTCCTCAATGTACAATTTGGTTTGATGTGAGATTCTTTATCTGTGAGTTGTTGCTATGGGAGACTATAACAACTTCTACGGAGAGAGTAAAAAGGATTCTGTTTGCATATTTAAAAATATACACAGATGGAATATGCACATATACAAGCACACAGTAATACACATGCATTTGTGCATGCATCTATAGACATTTATGTCTACTTTTATATTTATATGTATATAAATTGTCCATAAGAAAAATGATGCCTAACTGGGACATAGTTACTGGGGCATTCTTATAAACCAGAAAGAAACAAGAGTGTTGGGGTTTTATTCTGTTCAAAGATTGAATCCTAACGGACAGTGCATTGTCTGGAGGGGAGCTCATTAAAAGTGTACTGTAATTGAGGCAGTAAAATACTCCCTGTACTATTTTTTTCCCCTTTTCCGCAACAGGAAAAGCTTTACAAAGAACTCAGAATATTGGCTGCTGAGGGCTTCTGACAATCAAGGTCCATCTGCTCAGTATTGTGCAAGATGAAAAATACATATAGTCCGAGCCTTAGAGAGTGTATAATATGATCTAATCTAGGTAGGTACTTCACTGACTATCCTTTTGACACATGCGGTGACCAGATCTGGGCATAGAAATGCAGTATTTGCATGAATTTCCTGGCATATGCTACGATAAAGATTCAAAACCTCTTGAGTGTGCCACTACTGAATTTTTTCATTGATTGCTGGACTAGACAAGCCTCTCTTAGTACCAGAGAAGCAGCTAGTGTGTAAAAGGTAAATACTTCTAAAAAGCATTTTACGTATATGAGTAGGTAATTGCAATTGATATTGGTAGAAACTGGGATCTTGTGCAGCTTTAGGGCTTAAGGTTTGTATTTAATCTAAAACCCCTGTTGAAATAAATGCATATAAATATATATATATTTAAAACTCTTCTGCATCCATCATTTTAGAAATGAGACTAAAGTTTTTGCTGTCCTTCATGTGTGTCTTTTCAGAGAAGGGTCTAATGACTTTACTTTCCAATGTCTTAATTTGGGTAGAAATACCGTGGCTACCCTTCAACTGCAGGGTTGTAACCACTACTTCAGATAGAATGTGTTCTTCTGTTGATCCAGTGGTTGTGTTTTAAAAGGGCTCCACTACCTATCTGTGAGTAAGCACATGGAAAAATATGCATGCATCATAGGGTCTTACAAACACAGTGATGAGAATCTCACAAGTTGGTTTTCAATATGTTTCCTAGCAAGGCCGAGAGATGCAATGTTAGCCTTGTGATTAGCGTGATAACATGGTGCCTGGTACCTCTTGAATCATTAAATAAAACTAAGACTCACTGTATGGTTTTACTACCCATCATAAATCTGAGCACTATGAAATGGAAATCTAATATCACAAAAGTTCTCCCACTGAAAATAAACCGTCAAAGCCCAGTTGTCTTCCTCACTCTACAAATAGAAAGAGGGCTGTCCCAACACACCTGCTGGTAGCATGCACTGAAAGTCAGCTTACTTTATGGTAAATAAAGATGTAAAACATGTAAAAGCAACAACACCTTCCCTGAAGGGCCACTATCCTTCCAAGTTTCAGTGCAAGAAAAAATTTGTAACTCATATGAGTTCAGAAAAAGCATCTTGTGAAATTAGAGTTGAGTTTTCACAGAATCACAGAATGGTTGAAGTTGGAAGGAACCTCTTGAGGTCATGTGTCATGCCCTGGACCATGTCCAGGCAGTTACAATGGACTTTTTTTCTGCAATGAACTCACTTTCTTCCAATGAAACAAATAAGATTAACATAAAAAAATATGTTGAATCTGCCTGGGATCTGGTCTAAATGTGTAAACCAAGGAAATTTCCAGTGATGTGTATAAAATCCTGACATTATGCATCTTTATATGGCCAAAATCCTAAACAATCTTAAACTGCAGCCAGTGTGGTCTGTTGTTCTGCTTTAATCTCAGGAAATGTATCAGCCCAGTATGTAGGGGATACTGGGGAGGGGGGGGGTCTAATGCATGGGCCTTGCTCTAAATGGTGTGCTTTCTTAACTAATTTGAGGATGTGTGTGGGATGTAAATGGAATGGAAGCTCTTCACAGTGTTGTACCCCTTCCATTGAGTAACTGCACATGTCACTGCACATTCTAAGCATTATAGTTCTGTTCTCTATTTGTCTACACTCTCTTCCTCTTCCCTGTTCCCTAGAAGAGAATTAATAACAATAATTTCAGCAATGTTTCCAAATTAGCATGACAAATTTTGTCCTTTGTTAGTTAAGCTAAGAGATACTTGGAAAGTAAAGGAGCATTTACACTCTCTTTTTTGATCATTCTTACCTTGTACTAGCAATAGGTTGATCTGAAATTAAAGTCTAATGTTACACATACTTACATATAACATACTGACTTCAGTTTCTTTTTTACTTTCTTTTTTTCCCCTCTGTGATGGAAACTCATGTTTGCTTTCCAGTGTCAAAAAATGGGCTAAATTCAAGGAGAAAAAAAAAAAAAAAAGGTTTTCTTAAGTGTTTATTTTTAATCTTAATTTTAATTTCAGTAAGAAATGCAGCAGACTGACCAGATATTCAATGACAATACTATATCTATGTAAGTAGAACTGTTATGTAGATAACTACACAGCTAGACACACAGACAGAGTTTTTTCGTTCAATAGACCAGTGAAAACGTTAACTCAGTTGCAAGACTTGATCTTCAGGTAACGATAATTGGAGTAGATTAATTACAGTTAATGGGAATATGTTAGTTTATGACAGCTGAGAATCAGTCCCACTTTTTTTTTTTATTTTTAAAGAATGAGATTTATTTTGTGCTTAAAAGATGAGTAGCTTTTTTGAAATTCATTAGTGAAGAATGAAGAAACATGCTGCTAATGAGAACTTTAAAAGAAAATCAGAAGGTGGACAAATCAGCAAAATATTCTTTTTCCAATTAGATCCTTCTTTCCAGAATATTTTTGACCTTACCAATTACCTGTTTGTTTCCTCATTTGTTTTAAGGAAATTCACACCATTTTTACCAATTTAGATTTTCATTGAATACCCCAATCTTGTATCCTGCATAGAAAGCATCCAAATATTACCCTTCTGCCAGCTTCCCTCAGCAACCAGGTTTCTCCTGGTAACAGTCTTCCTCCATGAACTCATGCATGTTTCTTCCCAAACTGTGAAACTGGGAAGTCTTGCTGTAGAGCAATACCAATCAATTTCTCTCCAAAGTAGAAAAAGGTTTTGTCAGAATAGGAAGTACTTTTAAGCATTGTTTCTACCTCTCAGTATTACAGCCCTGAATCATTCCTATTGTCAGGAAATCTCACAAATCCAGACCAACATTCAGAAAAGTGCAAAGAGGTATACTTCTCTATAATTATATTCCGGATCTAACTGAAATATAATTCCAGTTCAAGTATTTCTCAAGATCTCTTTTGGAATTGAACATCAAAGTCTACTTAGGGTTCAGAAAGAAAACAGCATTAAAAGAAAACCATAAAACTTATGATGAAACAATGCAATATAATGTAACGTAACATAACATAATGTAACACAACATAAAATGACATATAATAATGTAAGGCAAACCTGGGCCTTTCCAGCAGGAAATAGTATTTTCATGAGTTAAAAATTCTCTGCACTCTAAATGAAAGAACCATTTTATACCAATCATTATAAAGCAAAGACACACAGTGAATAGCAGCCCAGAAGAATACCTAACTTCCCCTCTAATGATGGCCTTTGAGTCATCTACTCAGCTCCTTTTTGTGACCTGAAGTTATTAAAGTTTTTGTACCAGTCTCTTAAAGTTTTAAAAGGTTCAGGCACTCTGAAGCTTTCTAATAGCGGCCATATGTGTACTTGGATTAAATTTCCATACTCAACAATATAAATCCTTGACATATTTAATTTATTTTTGGTTAAGAATCTTCATCATAAATATCAAGTGTTTCTTTTATCCCCATTGCCATTGTCTGCAACTAACACGCACAATGGTCAAGCATCCAGAGCCTAATCCCTGAAGTTAAAAGATCCATTTCGCTCTACCTTCTTGCCCTTTACTAGTAATTCAGGCTAACCACCAGAACAGTGACTGAATTTTCCAAAGTGATTTCTAATTTTGGTAATATCTATTTTGATTGTGCTCAGCAATGCCTACCTCCTCCCTGATTTCAGGGGATCTAAACAATAACGCATACAGAAAACTGGATGTTATGGGCGCTCAGCACCTAAGGTACAGGTCACAGATCAAACTGGGTGACAGCTAACATTGTAGCCATTGCCTTCACTGCATCTCATGTGTGTCAGCAATTAAATGCATATATTACCATGCTTTAAGATAGTGGAATAAAAAATAATAATAATAAAAAAGCCCCAAAATGATACTAAATAATAAGTAGTAGATACTGTGGTAATACATCTATGTCCAACAATATACTCAAATTTTTATTTATTAAGCACAAATACAGGGCAAAAAATCCCTTGCAAAAAGATCCAACAAATAAAAAAAAAAAAAAACCACAACCAAAACTTAATAATGAATATTTAGATTTTAGATGATAGAAAACTTAGTACAAATGGTAAATATCAGTTAGGATAATAATTGAAATAAGTGTTTATGCTCAGACATTAACACCACATATAACACATAATGGTTTAATGCTGTTGGGAGGAGGAGGTTGTTACCTCATACATACTTCAGGTGAGAGTGTGGATGTGGACAGTAGAAGAGTAGCTGATGTGCTAATCTAGTAACCTATGTCTATTCTACTAGGTATGTGCGTAATGACATATTGTATAAACCCCCTTTGTTTCATTGACTCACGTCAATGTGGGTTTTGAATAAATTAAAGTGATTTTTATTTTAAACTCCAATTGTTGTTTACCTGATATTTTGTGTTGTCATACATAACATGAAAAAGTCAGTAGATGTAATGTCAGAGATTATCCAAGGGAACAAGAAAGCCTGTGGTCCGTAATTAATAATACTGTCTTTATTTTTATACCAGCTGATCTCAAAACCCTTTAAAATATATGGCTAAATGCAACTCATATATTTCACAAGCTAGAAAACAAACGCACAAAGAGGAACTCAGGGGTAGATCCACTTCTTCCAAATAGCAAGGAATATGCTGTCACTGCAGCCACACTGTCTCTCAGTGAAGTCCCATTTGGTTTGGTTAGAGAAAATCACAGAGCAGGAGTTATGAGCATATTTAAACTATTTCTCAGATGAGAGTATGAGTGTATTCACTTGCTTTCATAGTGTCTGTTTCAAACTCCAGAGGCCAGATTCACTGGGATGTTTTACAGTCCATTTATTAACCTTGTTTGCCTGATAAGATCCTTTGTCCCGTGCTTTTGTTACATTTTTAATTTAATTTGGCATTGTTGTGGAAATAGCTCGGGTTCATCAATTTTTAGTCTGTCTGCTGTACAATACTTAAGTTTTTTAATTATTATCAACACCTGAGTTTTGAGGCTTTCATTTTTTTTAAAAAAAAATGGTTACGTTCTAGAAGCAAAACAAATCATTTTTTTCCTAGGCAAGAAAGAAGAGGCTCTGCACGTCTGGGGCTGCATTGACTGCCTGGAGCTGAATGATGGTGAGATCAGGGTTGAGTGTTTATGGGTAAAAATCTGGACGAGGGCCAACAGGGCAGATATCCTAGTGGGAGTCTGTTATAGACCACCCAACCAGGATGAAGACACAGATGAAACATTCTACAGCCAGCTGGGAGAAGTATCAAGATCATTAGCCCTTGTTCTTGTGGGGAACTTCAACCTACCAGATATCTGCTGGAAACACAACACAGCAGAGAGGGAACAGTCTAGGAAGTTCCTGGAGTGTGTGGAAGAGAACTGCCTGACACAGCTGGTCACTGAGCACACCAGGGGAGAAGCCCTGCTGGACCTGCTGTTTACAAGCAGGGAAGGACTGGTGTGTGATGTGGTGACTGGAGGACATCTTGGCCGTAGCGCTCATGAGATGATAAAGATTTGAGATCTCAGAGAATTAAGGAGGGGGGTCAGCAGAACCACTACCTTGGACTTCCAGAGGGCTGACTTTGGCCTGGTTAGGAGCCTGGTTGGCAGAGTCCCTTGGGAGACAATTCTGAACCACTGAATCACTTTCAATCATCTATCAACAGTCCTGTCTAACAAGGGAAGTCCCAGCTGACTGGAAGTTAGCAAATGTGATGCCCATCTACAAGAAGGGCTGGAAGGAGGATCTATGGAACTACAGGCCTGTCAGCCTGACTTTGGTGCTGGGGAAGGTGATAGAGCAGATCATCCTGAATACCATCACGTGGCACGTGCAGGACAACTGGGGGATCAGACCCAGCCAGCGTGGGGTTATGAAAGGCAAGTCCTGCTTGACAAACCTGATCTCCTTCTATGATGTGGTGACCCAATTAGTGAATGAGGGAAAGGCTGTGGATATTGTCTACCTGGGCTTTAATAAAGCCTTTGACACCATCTCTCGCAGCATTCTCCTGGAGAAACTGGCTGCTCATGGCTTGGAAGGGTGTACTCTTTTTTTGGGGTAAAAAACTGGCTGGATGGCCGAGCCCAGAGAGTGGTGGGAAATGGAGTTACATCCAGCTGGTGACTGGTCACAGGTGGTGTTCCCCAGGGCTCCGTGCTGGGGCCAGTCCTGTTTAATGTCTTTATTGATAATCTGGATGAGGGGATCAAGTGCACCCTCAGTCAGTTTGCAGATGACACCAAGCTGGGGGAGAGTGTGGATGTGCTGGAGGGTAGGAAGGCTCTGCAGAGGGATCTGGGAAGCCTGGACCGATGGGCCCAGGCCAGTTGTATGATGTTCAACCAGTCTCAGTGCTGGGTCCTGCCCGTGGGTCACACCAGCCCCCCGCAGCACTGTGGGCTGGGGGCAGAGCGTCTGGGAACTGTCTGGGGGTAAAGGGCCTGGGGGGGCTGGTCGGCAGCCAGCTGGGCATGAGCCCCCCATGTGCCCAGGTGGCCAAGGAGGCCAGCAGCATCCTGGCTTGTATCTGAAACAGTGTGGCCAGCAGGACCAGGGCTGTCATCATCCCCTCTGTACTTTGCACTGGTGAGGCTGCACCTCAAATACTTCATTTCTGAAGAGCATAATTTCAGGAGAGGGTGGGGGATCTAAATCCTGAGTGAAGCGTAGAAGTCACCTGTAGCCATAATGAATGTGCCTTTGCCCTGCAGAAACACGTTTCACCTGTCTCCCTATTTTGAGTGGTCACTTTTGGCCAGAAATATGTGTAACTTCAGGGGAGTTCTCTTCATCTTACAACTGTTGTGGATTAGATCTGCTTTTGCAAGGTTATATACTTCACAATCACAATGGATAAGCGAAGAGAAACACTGAGAGATGAAAAAGCAGGAGAAAGGCTAAAGGAAATAGCAAACAAAAACTTAATGGGAAAAGTGAAGAAATAAAGAATGAAAGATCCTTCTGGGAACACTGTTCAAAATACTTCTTCACTGGTTTATGACAGTTAGTTGAATGCTAATAAAGACACCAGATGTAATGTACTTGTAAAAATTTTAAGGATCTTGGTTTAATTAAGTACTATAAGGGTGGAAACATATCTTCTGGTGGTTTTTTTTTAAATGTTTTCTCCAAAATGAAAGCTTCCTGGAAGTGATGGAAGAGAAACACTCCTTGTATGGGGCTTTGTTTACAACAAAACATGAGGTTTAAGTTGTCTTTCCTGATATTTTATTTATACTTATTGGCTACTTAACGTTTTCTGAGGACCCACAATCCAGTATTAGGACCAAATTTTCTTTGAAATATTCCCATCCTCATGCACTATAAGTTCATGACAACAAGCTTGTACTTTTCTTGATCCAGACTGTCCATCTCTTTTAAAAAGCAATCATTGTTTCTTGCATTAAATAAAATACAAAAGTACATGATGTTTAATCAGTCTCCTTTTTTGTAGCTGCCATGGCTACATGTATTTCCTAACACAGCGACTGAAAAAACCCTCAGTAATATTATGTACTTATGTTGCTAATTTTGTCTACAGTGGTTATACTACTTTTGATCACACAAACTCTGCTATTCTGTGCATTATACATGTCTAGCCAGATTTTTAGAAATGCCTACTTGTAATATGAACAATTTTTTCTGGGCTCTGGACACAAACTCTACATTGAGGATGCACTGTCTGTCTCATGTTTAGTATACGTCATTTGAATAACCTGTTCCTGTACCATTCTAATTAAACCTTCAGCTTCTCTTTTTAACTCTCCTTTGACAAGCTACTTAAAATTTTCCACCTCCTTCTGTTGAGGTTTTTTATCACTTCAAAAAATCACATATAATTCTTTTTCCATCCTTTTCTGATTACATCTCTTTTTTTCCAACTAATGACTATTTCTCAGTAAAGAGAGTATTCTTCATTGAGATTTGAAATTTGATCCATGAACCAGTCAATCCAACTTTTTTCCCCTCATGCAGTTTATTATATTATATGTTCCTATTCCATGATATGCCTGACTGCTCTCGAGCTCTTTAAATCTATTCTCATCTGCATTGCTTTTAGTAACATATAATGGAATTTTTAACTGTGTATGGGATGCAGAATCCATTCATACACTGTCTATGCAGGAAGCAACAAGATGGTACACATATCACCAGATCTCAAATTCAGTGTGTACAGGCATTGAAAGAGAATCTATGTCTCTCGAATAGTGACTTGAAAAGTTCAAAACTTTCTGTTGCATAACTGGTGTGGCACAGTCATGTGTGTGCATTCAGTTCCTGGGTTTGGTCCAAAAACCAAACTGTTATTATAGTAACAGTAAGATCATATTGGCTTGGCTTTTAAAAGAAGATAAATAAGACAGGACAGACCTCAAGCAGGTAACAGATGGACAGGTAATTCAGGACACTCTTTTTGTTTGGTTTTGTGTTTGGTGTTTTTTGTTTGGGTTGGTATGGTTGGGGGTTTTTTTGGTCAAGATTCAGTCTGAGGTGTATTTCAGGGCTGCTTGTCTTGGAGCACATTTTGATGCCATATCCTTTTTCCCAGAATGGGTGCTCTGATTTTGTAGGAGGTATTTTTACAGCTGCATATTCTTAAAGGCATCAAAAGTATATAAAGGTATTTTAATGTGGTTATCTTTGAGATAATTTTTTATAGTTGTAACCTCAGTATCAAATATACAGTTAGTCTTCACAATTGGGGGAGAAGAATTTTGTGGCCCTAAAACCCTTGCAATATTAAATTCTAGGTTGGATTTACCCCTTGTACCCAATAAACTCTACTCATCTTTAGAACATACGAGTCTTTGACATTGGAAATAGAAAACATACACAGTGACAGATAATTCTACTAGGGAAATAAATCTATAGCACTTTTCTTCTACAACCTTGTATTTGCAGTTGTGACATGATTTATCCTTTCCAAACACATGACTAAATGAGAAACAAATAATATGCTATCCATAAATTAGTATAGAATCAAATAAGTATTGATAATATTTGCAGTTGTTTTTAACTAGAATCCAACCCTTTGAGTGATTAACTCCAAATCTCCTTCTTCTTTCTTTTTATTATTTTTCATGGTAGTTACAGACAGAGCTTTTAAGCCAGTCGGGGGAAAGTATATTATTTCCATCCCCCTTTTAAATACTCTATAAAGAACTCTATCGTTCATAATAGCTTTGTTTACTGCGTAGTACAGCATGTTCTAATTATCACCTTTGCCTCACTAACCATATGGTTTATATTCTTATACTCATCAGTTATTTTTATGCCCCCTGCAGAAACGAAGAGAACATTAATAAGAATAATTTTTTCAGGATATCATTTTGGGTGAAAATACGAGAAAAAATGTACTAAAGCACAGAAATTCAGCTTTGCTTTAGTGTCTCTCAGGATAAATTTGTCTTTCTTTCTCTCTTTATATTTCTTTCTTTCCTTTTTTCTCTCTTTCTGTCCTTCTCTTTTTATTTAATTTTCCTTCCAACCCTCCCTTCCATCCTTCCTTCCTTTTCTTGCCTCCCTTCTTTCCGTTTTATTTAAGTAGTTAGAAACACAAAATAAGTTAAGATTCATGTTCAGATGTACTTCCTATCGATGACCTGTCTGCAAATACACAACAAATCCAATTTTCTTCAATGCTGTTACTCTTGTAAGGTATTCTTGACCACTACAGACCAGTGGTGCAGCTATTACATGTGCCAATGTTCAGATGTAAAAACACTGCCCAGGGCAAGGTTATTTAGTAACCTGGCTCCAAAAGTGGCAGAAGATGGAGGTAAGTACTGATAACTAATTGGGAAAAAAAAAACACCAAAAACAAAACCAAACAACCAACTCTTTTGACTTTTTTGTTAGTACCCATACCCACCTTGCATTTCACTTAAGAAATGTAATGAACAGTAATTATTGGCTTATCTGTAAAACTCTTGTTATCATGAAATGCACAGTTAGGTCACGTACTTTAAGCAGTGGTCAGACCCATCTAGACTTCTTGGAAATAGCTGCAAATATTTAGCGATCACAGAACTGTGGGGGTTTTTGGTTGTTGGTAATAGAAAAGGAGATAAAAGCTATCAACATCCAGTGTACCCACATATATATGTCTATATAGTACACAGAAACATGCAAGTACATCCATGGTATTTGTATTACACACTTCCTTTGCAACAAGGGATGCCTGGTTTATATTTTCTCATAAGAAAGGCATATCAGCAACAAGAATGAATTTAGTGCCTTTTGTCAGTTAAGCTTGTTGTTTATACCTACCTGATACTTCTGGATATGAAAAATCACCAGCTTTGAAAAATATATACCATAATAAATAAAAAAGGGAGAATTAAACCAGACAAACTGATTCCAATTCTATATGATATTCATTTATATTTTAACAGAAATGTTAAAGATGTTAAAAATTTTACACAATAAACATACCAAAAAAGAAAGAAAGAAAAAAAACCCACCCAACAAAACCCCTAAACACCAAAATTGCCATTGATATGCTTATTCATAGCAAAAGGAATGGTTCCCAAATGGTTCCCAGGTTAGCAGACTTCAGGTTGTTTTAAGCAGTTGTCCTGATTTTCATAGAGAAAACCAATTCATTTCACCAACTACTTCCTACTTTAAGACCATTTTGAGAGATAGATTTTGCTTAAATTTTGATGTCTTTAAATGCTGGAGAAACCAGGACTGTGGATAAATTGATCCAATAACTAATTATTCCCAGAGTTTAAATGAATGCAAAATATTTTGATTTACTTTGAGCTTTTTTTGGTTCAGCTTACAGTTTTAAGAATTTTGATGTAGTTTACCACCTTTATTAAAGGGATGTCTCCTGTTGCAATCTTTTCCGTGAGTCAGTTTATGAGGTATCATAAAAAAAATTGTATGTTACTTCTTTTGAAGTAATAATGTGATTATTAAATCATTACCATAAATTTGTTTTAAAACTCTTTTCCATTATCAACCTCTCCCCCCCAACCAACTTTATGGGACTAAGCATAGGAATGAGATCAGTATTACTGCTTCACTGTGTCTTCTAAATATCCCCAGAATTAGAACACTTTCTCTTAACCTGAGCAACCCTGTCATTTCTGTTAAAAAACCCCACTTCCATTGCTGAATTTTGGTGGGGAGGGGAAAACAGGGGCTTGGGGGGAGTCCTTTGTTCTTTCATCTGTAGGGATAAAAATCATTTATACATTCACCTGTGTAGAAAACTACCAGTACTTTCCAGACTGACCTGGCTGTACGTATGATAGATCTGCTTCAAAGACCCTACAGATGTAGTATGGTAGCATGGTACCCAAGAGAGCAAACACTGTATTTAGGGACACACCAAAAAACTCAAGGAACAGACAGAACAGTTTGTTGTCTGTGTGACTTTTCTTTATAGAATGTGATTTTTTGGAGAGTTGCAGTCTGTTTTCTAGATGAGAATAAATTTCTGGTAAATAGCCACTCTGTCATCCCTCACAGTGTTAAGCAGCTTGGCCACACATTGACTTCATTGCACAACTCCATATTCTGTAGGACAGACCAAATTCTGTCATTTCCCTGCTACACAGAACTAAGAGATACACAGTCTCTTTGCTTTTTTTTTTTTTTTTTAAAAAAACATTTTGTGATGCAAAATCCTGCAAGAATTTTCCACATTGTAAATGTTGAGGGCAGAAAGTAATAAATATCCCCATTTCATAAACAATCACACATGAAGCTTGGGCACAAAAATCTAATTCTCCAACTGAGAGACACAAACTTGTAATACAGAGCCAATTCTCATAGCTGTTGCTTATGTAAAATAGTCTACTATCCTCTTGTCCCACTTATTTCAATGGGCCAATAACAGGACTAAATTGATGCACAAGGACATAATGATAAAAAAAAATCAGATGCAAAAATCTCCTTTGATATTAACAGCTTCCTTTCATCAACACTGAAAACTGACTGCCCGCCAACAATATAGAGCATTAGTCCTGAAAATAAAAGTATCACCACAAATTCCCCATTTTCTCCAAATGCAAAAGAAAAATAGCATTCTCTCATTAAATTTTACAAATAAATTCAAATCATTGGCTTGAGCAAAAATGATGACATAGCTAACCAAAAAATCTCCAAAGCCAGTACTGAAATTGTAATGACAAGTGAAAATGAGTAAATAAATGCAGCTATATTTAAAGGGAAAAATCAGGCAAAGCATTTATTCGGTATATAAAAATTCTGCAGATCATCCTTCTGATCGCTCTGTCTGTATGCAAAACCAGTCATATATAAAGAGTTTTATTTTCTTCTGTAGAAAAGAATTTAGTTGCTGAGGACTTTTTTCTTCCTAACTAGCTGTCAGCTGTTACTGTCAGCAGTGATTAAACATAAGCAGGAGTTGTGATTCATCAACGGCAGATAGAATCATCACGGATGTAAAGTATTCTTTGTTCCAAGGTCAGATCTTGTATGAAGCTAGGACAACTTTATGCACCAATCCCTGTGTCTGGTTTATTTATGGTAATTAATTTACTGTCATATCATTACAGAACAAGGATAAAATTTATATGCAATTGGAGAAATATGTTCAGAAAACATGGGGAGGATGAAGTATGTCTATATGTATGTGTATGTGTTTTATGAACAATATAATATGCTGGTTCTATGGCTGTGCACATACATTCCAGTGTGCATATTAATGCTTTGTATCTAAAGATCTTAGAACAGCTTAAAAGCATTACAGCATCCCTCCCCCGGGCATTGCTTTGGCATGTTTCTTAACCAGTAAACTCCTCAAGAAGTGTCACTTCCCAAATCTTTGTACACTACCTAAAACAACAGGACTTTTATCAGGATCAGCAACTCTGGACATTTTAAATACCTACTTAATAATAATAATTACAGATGGCTAAAGTGAGGTAAAAACAGATTAAGGGATTTGTTAGACTATGCACAGCAAGAAAATAATGAAGGGGGGATATGCCCTCAGATTCTGTGTTCCTAATCCTATGTCTCAGCCACCAAATTTCTAATTCCAGAAATGGAGAATTGTGCTTGACAAACCTGATCACTTTCTATGACAAAGTGACCTGCTTGGTTGATGGGTGAGTGGTGGACCTTTTCTACCTGGATTTCTCCAAGGCTTTCGATATGGTTTCCCACAGCCTCCTCCAAGAGAAAGTGATGCGTTATGGTCTAGACAAGTGGTCTGTGTGGTGGGTGGGGAGTTGGATGACAGGTGGCATCCATAGGGTGGTGGTAAATAGTTCCTTTTCAAACTGGCAACCTGTCACAAGCTGGGTCCAAATATTTTCATAAGTGATCTGGGTGATGGGATCAAGTGTATCCTGACAAAGTTTGCTGATGATACCAAACTGAGTGGGGAAGTGGACACTTCAGAAAGGAGAGCTATCCTGCAGGAAGACCTGGATAGGGTGGAAGAGTGGGCTAATGAGAACCTGATTAAATTCAACAAGGATAAGTGTAAGGTCTTGCACCTGGGAAAACATAATCCAGGAGTGCAGCACTGACTGAGATCTACTTGTCTGGGGAATAGCTCTGTGGAAAGGGACTTTTTGTGGAAGGGGACAGCAAGCTTGAATATGAGTGAACAGTGCACTGCTGCAGCAAAGTAAGCCAACAGAATGCTGGGTTGTATCAGCAAGAGCATCACCATCAGAGATGAAGAAGACTTTATGCCACTCTACTCAGTGCTTGTCAGGCCCCACCTGGAATAGTGTTCAGATTTGGTCCCTGCTACGTAAAAAAAAGATGTGGACAGGCTAGAGAGGGACACAGGGATGATCAAAGGACTGGGAAGCCTGCCATAGGAAAGTCGGAGACAACTGGGTTTGTTCAGCCTTGAGAAAGGAAGGCTCAGGGGAGTTCCAGTATTTAAAGGGTGGCTACAAAAAAGATGAAGACTCCCTTTTTACAAGGAGTCACATGGCAAAAATGAGTAGTAACGGGTACAAGTTACCTCTAGGGAGATCCCAATTGTACGCAAGAGGAAAACTTTTCATGAGAACAATCAGCTATTGGAATAATCTCTCTAGTGAAATAGTGGATTTCCCAAAATTGGACACAGGATTCAAATGGGTATGGTACTGGGCCATCTTGTCTAGACTGTGATTTGCCAACAAAGTTCGGACAACATGAACCCTGAGATCCCTTCCAACCTGGTATTCTATGATTCTATGAGAGTAATTCCTACAGAAATTATTCCTGACAGTCCAGTAAGCCATCACCACTACAGCCATCAGCTGGAACTGAATTGTAATTAAATAGCATTATCTATTTCATTTTAATTTTTTTTAGGGAAAAAAATAAAGACATAAAGAACTACAACTGACACAGGCATAGAATCATATGGGGAACAATGAGTGACTTTGAATATTCATATGTTTTAACAACAGTGAAAAAGCAAATTGGACAGTGTCAGACACTGTTTTCTTTTCCAAAGAGCCAAAGTTTGCTCATCTGATGTATACATCAGGTCGTTAGATTCAAAAGTTTACAGCAGTGAAGATCACTTTATGCATAATTCATGTCAAGAAAAAAGGGCTATATCTTCAGAGAATATTTTGTTCATCAAAGTCAATAACCTCTAATCAAGAATCGGGAGAGGAGATATAAATGGCCCTCATATGTTTGTGTGTTTTTTTTTTTAAAAAAACAACAACTACAACCAAAAAATATGAAAAATAAACCCCACAGAAGTCAGAAAAATGCTTTCAGAGGAGGATAAAGGGTGCAAAATAGCTTAAAGTGGATGATGATATGTTGGACTGAGACAGCATATTACATTCCAGGATCTCAAAACACTTTCCAGGTTTCAGTTCACAAAACTCTTTTAAGAAGCTTAATATCACTGTAAGTATTTTGGGGATAATCAAACATATAAGCAGAGTGTCAGGACTCGTTTTAGGTTATGCAGCAACTCTCAGGACAGCCAAACTCAGAATTCAGAACTTGGGGTCTTCAGTAACTTTTTGCAGTTATTATAAATGGAATCAAGGGTCAAATAATCACTCTTTCCATAACAAACCTGTGAGTAATACAGAGATTTGCTCAATTTCATCTTGTTTTGTTTCAATTCTTTCAAAGAGCCTCGAGGGAACTGTCCTTTTCGGGCACCCTCTTTGGTGGTTGTGGTGGTACCTTATCTGTGGAGTTTTATCTGTTCCAGATAGACAACTATGGATGTTTCCTTTCCTTTACCAGAGCAAAGGACATAGATTGTCACAAGGCATTCCTGGAAATGATACCAAACCTCCTTCTTGACCCAGTATTGTATCTGTTATGCCATTATTCTCTGTACATTAAGTACTAGCTTTCCCAGAGCTCCACTTGCACAGTCAAGTTCTCTTTCTTGTGACAGACCTTCCTTTCACATTCCTAAGCATCCTTTTCCCCTGCATTCTTGCCCTGAAATTTACTGAGTTTCTAACTCCTGTCACTCAAATATGAATTCTCTGTTATATTACTTGTAAATTTTCTACTCCTCAGATTTCAACTCCTTTAGACAAACTTGGCTGGATTCCTTTTCCTAAGTGTCACTCTCAGAGCATTTGCACATGAACAGGACTGAGAAAAGTTGAGTAACCCTTTACAGTCACTCAGGTCTCTGCTCCCAACACAAAGCACAAGGAAGCAGTTCATGGCCACCCCTGAAGCCAATCTACAAAGCAAACAGGATTAATAGGTAGAACGAACAAGTCACCCATAATATTTCATTAACACCATTTGGAAATCAACAGTGGTTTACATGCTATTGCTCAGTCATCCTGAGCTTGCCATAGGCTTATGATCCTGGCTGCCTGTAGAACACATTTCATTTTTCAAAGTTATCATTGCTCTTCTTCTGCATGTCATTTGACTCCAATGGAGACTGAAAGACATATATCAGATCTTCAGCAGTATCCCATTGAGACTTCTCATGGCACTTCAGTAACTTAGGCATGATCTATGCTCTCAACAGTTAAAGATAATGACTTCAGGAATAATCTTTCATAGGTTTTATATTAAATGAGACTAAAGTGCAAGCAGGGTATTAAAGTACCTTGTTATTTGCAAAGTGCTTAGAGTAACCTTAAATATGGAGATGATCAAATTTCATTACCTTTATTTTTAATTTATTTTTTTTCCTCTTGTGTATGAAAGTCTGGCATGTATGCATGCTTCATCCAGACAGGTACACAGGCATCCATACTAGGGTGTATGTGCCTCTACACACAAGATGTACTTTGAGTAGCATAAGTAGCTCTGTCCTTTAAACACTACATAGAGAATGTTGCAGCCTATGAATTCAGCTGGGTCCATTTTCTTACCTTCACTTGATATCTGATCTGTATTACAGCGATCTGTGCTTTCAGCTCATGTAGGTACAACATTTTTGGCAAGGAGAAAACACAGGCCTAGATAGCATCTTCATGGGCCTCTGTGATCACAGGATTGGGCCTTTAATCTTTCAGTTAGATATAGAATTAATCTCCACTCCTCCTCCTGAAGGCAATGGTCTGCACTGTTAAATAGTCACTGTATCGCATGCCACCACTGACTGCATTTCAGTTGTGCCAGGGCAACTTATTTACAGAAACAATGCACTGTGCATAAATGCATATGCATACATGCACGCGCACACACACACACAGACATATCACAGAGGTGATAATGATATCCCTGCATTGAATTGTGCAGTCAGGTAGCATTTAGGTTGTTGATTTTAATGTTCAGAATAAGCTTCAAGAAAGTTGAAGTCCCATTCATAGCTTTTTTCTAGAACAATAAACTAATTTGATCTTGCTTCCCCCACTTACTATTAAATGACCTGCAAAGCCAACTGATATAATTTCATGGGCAAAGAAAAGATGTATTTTGTGGTACATTGCAAAATATTTGTGTTTGATTCATTTTAAATAGACGTTTCTGTGAAGCTGGGTGACTATTTCACATATTAGAAAGACTCCTGGCAATATAAAGGTGATTCAGTCAGAAAATGGCAATTTACCCTGCGATTTTTCACATGGAGCTCAATAACAAAATGCATATTCCAAGTATAATGGAATATTCAGTGCAGTGCCAACACTGTCAACCTTTGCTGCTCCGCTGCTCAAATTTTCCCACACCATATTTACAATTCCCTCCCTCTGTGCATAGGGAACATCTTCATGAATGTCACCATGTCACCACTTCTTTCAAAGTCTTCTTTTGCTCTAAACAGCAAATGGCTTGTTAGAAATAGATCTAAAGCGCTTATGCAGCCAGTTGCATGTGCTTGTAGAAAGGGTAGTCTCTTCTTTATGTAACTAACTCATGTCACGTAGAATTATCTCACCTGCTACTTCTCAACCTCCTCCCTTTGCCATCCTCATTCTTGTCTCTCATTTTACACTTAAACGATAAGCCCCTTTGGGGAAACACCATCTGGTAAGATTTAGGTCTGCTGAATGTACAGTGCTGAAGGACCCAGACCTCAAAGAATTGTGTGCAGCTAAATAATAATATCAGTAACAGCAAACTCTTATGTACTCTGGCTCCTTAAGGCTGATACTCTCACCAGTTCAGGCTTTGGAAAACTACTAATATAGGCTGACATAACAAATTAACAACAAGGGAAGTTCACGGAAGGGCAATCCAGCCAAAGCCTGCCAAAGATATTAGCATTCATTTTGCAATCTTGTCTCCAGTTTGTGCAAAGTTGATGGTTGGAGGTTACACTTTCATTAAAAATTGACATTTTAAATGCTAATCAAAACCACTTGTCCTTTCTACCTCTATTTATCTTGGGGTGGGGGGAGGAGAATTTAAAAAAAAAAAAAAAGCAAGTAGGGGAGGGGGGAGAAAAGAGAAACAAAACATAAAAGAAACCTGACTTTGAACTGCAACAAATAGTTTCTCACATCTCTCTCTCCCTCCTTCTGTGCAGGACAGATAAGAGCTATGCAGATTGAGTGTCAGGACCTCAGCGGCAAGGGGGAAAGCTCAGTTTCTGGAGTTCAGGATGCTCTTTGCAAGAAGAGAAGGTAAAAGGCTGCAAGTCTAGGAGGCAATGGGAACAGAGGAGGAGGCAGCAGAGCAGGCTTTTCACTGGCAATGTCGCTGTAAGATGTATGTCATTTCACAGAGAAAAAGAAGGTAAAGGAAAGCAAAATAACAGACCAGTAAACTTACCAAATAAATCTAAAAATAGTGTGTATTTACAGAATGTAAAATATTGATCGGAACTAATCCTCAGGCACAGGTAATATCTAAGTGAAGGCTTAAGGTATTAGCTAACTGGGAAATACTAACACATTGCCGTTACAGTTAGAAATATACTGGGAGAAGAGAGGAAGATACATACCCCTTAAGGGGTGGGTGGGTGTGAGGGTGGGTGTGAGGTGTGTATATTCAAGCATTTATGATGAAAACTCTCTAATTTTTGCAGATTATTTTCATTTATAAGAACACTTATAATCTTTTCCCTTCAGAAAGTAAAAGCAAATTCATGAAATAAATATAAAATAATTTTAAATGTGCAGTCAAGCTTTTTAAACTTGATCAACTTGAAAATATTCATTTTCCCCAAAAAGGTCTTCAAATAAGAAAGCATAATAAATCAATAAATAAAAAGTGATTTTTTTTTCCTGAGGATTTTTATTCTGTCTTCTCTGAAGTAGTTGTGTAACAGTGAATTATAGTGGAACTGGCAGTGATGTGACTGTTCCAGTTAATGTAACAACCATTGTACAACCAAGCTGTAATCTCACATGTACTCACAGAGATAAAAGTGAATTGTTGCTAGATAACAACAATAAAAATACAGTGGAACGCATACCCATACCTATACCTATTCCTATACATTTGCTTCCTTTTATTTTCTACCTAAGCATAAAACCCTATTTTCAAATCTGGCTGTCTGTAGCAAGACTTTTGGCTTTTAATTGGGCTCCTAAATTTGTTTTCAGCATCTAAAATCAAGTTTTTACAAGCATAACTTTAGGCAACAAGTCAGAACAAAATAGGTTCAAATGCTGATTTGCTGCAAAACGGTATCGTTCATTTAAGTTCAAAGAATCCGTGCCAGTTTGTATCACATCAGAACCCAATCCTACAGTTTTACTGTATTCTTGACTCAAGAACTCAATATATGGATGTAAAATATTTAAATATTTATAACCCAAGACAAATGTAAGCAATCTGACCAGATCAGATGATTTAATGTTTTTTTCCTACTGTCTGAACACCCTTCCCTTCCGCATCCTCCCCTCCTCCCCCTTTTTAAGGTCTCTAAGGCATTAAAGGGGGGGGGGGGGGAGAAAAAAGGGGAAAAAAAGGCAAATCAGAACAAAAATAATCCCCACTAACCAAACAAATAAAACACCTGTGTAACACATTGGAGTCTTAGCCAAATTTCTGTACAATCAATCTCTAATAAATTCTACTTCTACTTTTCCATTGGATCAAGTATTCTTTATATCCTCTGCTGAAATACTGTGAGATGTTTCTGGATG
>NC_051209.1:16434642-16488418 GCF_015220075.1 Falco rusticolus | reverse complement strand
AGCTCAGAGTCTATCAGCCACCACCTTTCCTTAAGGAAGTTCTGACAGTTCGGCATGGGCTGTATACAGAAGCAATAGCTTTAAACAAGAAATTCCCAGTGCCCACAGTATGCATCTGCAATGTGGATCTTCCCCATGAAAACAGTAAAAGGGCAGACAAAAAAATTTCCACCATTCAGTTACACTTATTCAGTGATACAATAGACCGCATTTTTTAAATATTCTATGTCATCATTCTCCATTATTATCAAACTCCTTGTGTAAGAATAAAACAGGTCGATGAAAGAGTTGATCATACATGAAAGTTAGGCATTTTAAGGAGACTACCGCATTTGTATTTTATCAGACAGTTCCTAATGATGTTCTATAATACAGAATTAAATATTTCTCTCTCAATTGTGCGTTCTTATTCATGAGTTGGCATTAACCGTTAAACAATGTACCTGCTTGTTTATTTATACTAGATGTGATTATTTATATTCCGAGTAGTCTGCAAGGTCTTTAACCGCATTGCCTAGTTATTTTATGAGTTTAAGATTGTGGGAAAAAAGGAAAGGTTAAGTTATTGAATTAATTTCCCTGTTCTTGTAATGGAAACCATTTTCTTTATTATTTTATTAAAAATAAATTGATTTTTTAAAACAGGCAAGAAATAAGAGGGCTATAAAAATATATGTTTACACCTCTTACTCTTTCAGTGATACTGGAAAGTATCTGGAGCAACTCCACTTTGATATGAGTGATATATATGCATTTAAAGCATGTCCATATTCCTATTGATGACTATTTGGTGGAATTTTAACATGTTTTAGGTGCTTCACTAAATCTCTTTTTTTTTAAGGAGTGACATTTATCTAACTGGTTATATGCATTAAATGAGAACTGTCTAGACTTTCCTTATACTTGCTGAAAAGAAGTAAGTAAATTTAGATAATTTATATCATCTTATCTTCAAGGATATGTCTGAGATCAGATAAACAATGCACTAAAATAATCAACACTTTTCATTAATTAGGGAAATATCTCAAATGCACTTTGTAAAACTGGTGAGTTTGGTAAGAGGAATTTTCTGCTCTCCAAACTTCTATCCATTGTCCTTGGATCAGGCCCCACAAGCAGTATCAAGTGTCACTTTACTGATTATAATGATAGGATATAATAAGAGTATTAAAATTACTTTAACTATACTTGTATTTAGCTTTTAGAAAATGTCATATTTGTTGTGAACTACATTTTTACAGAAGCTTGAGCAAGCACAGACACAGTAAAGAACTTTACAGTTAATATGGCTTTTAAGGCTTCATAGAAAATAAACTACCTGAGTACTTACTAAGCAATGTGTTGTGGTTTTGCAAATACTTTTGATTTGGGTTTTTTTTGTGTGTGGTATTTTGTGGTCCTTTTTCTTTTAATGTGGATGTTTTAAGCTAAAATTTGCTGCAGATTTAGACAGTAAAAGAAATTTTCTTTGCTTATTTATCTTAGCCCAAGCTCTTAGATGAAATCTGTGGTTAAAAATATCTTCCCCTGTCCCATGGTGTAAGGATCTTTATTTGAAACAGGTATTAGAATACCTGGTTGTAAACCAAAGTTTTTATATTTGCCATAACTATAGATATACTTAGTCAATCCATTAACTGCTCCTACCCAGTTTATTCATCCCTCTCTCTCTCTGAAATTTTCAATGATCCTTGATTCCACCCATGTATTACATACATCTAATAAGCTTCAAGATGTGTTTATTTCTACAAAAGACATTATAGTAGTTCATCTACATTCTGTTTTTTTACTGGAGTCTTCATATGGGAGAGGAAAAATTTTATTGGAAAATTACCTAGGAATAAGACTGAGAGAGTGATTCATTTTTCTTTACTTTATAGGTCTACAGTGTAGAAATCTGCAGCTCATCTCCTTGATCTAGATACCTTTGCAATGAATTACTCTGAATTCTCACATACCATCTATTTTAGAGACCTGCTTTAGAACAGAGAAATTTTGTCTGAGCTGTGGCTATTTCTCTCCATTGATTATGCAGGGATGTTTTATAAGTGAGTAGTTCAGATAAAGTAGTTTATAACTTATATCTGATTAGGCAAATCCTTATTTGAAGTAGCTTCTTTTATCTTTTCCATGTCATATATTACAATGGCCTGAGACCAGAAAAATAGGATAATTTAATTCAAGATTCAGAGATATCAGACTAAGAGTTATCAGTATTAAGCTATTTTATTTCAAATCAGTAGTGTGTGAACTAGCAAGTTCCTTGCCATATTACAGTCATAAGAGAACTGTGTAACCTATTCAATTACCATAATAATTTCCTAACAGCCCTAAGGGTTTCTTTTTGGAATTTTCTACCACAGTGCTGTCCCCATTGAGATAATCCACAAGTCATCATGAGTTTCAGAAAATACAGCTCATCTGGGAGAATACAGAAAATACAGATAAAATGGAGAATTCATTCTAGGGAATGATAGAGCCAGAATGAGGCAACGATAACAATAATGCAAGGCTCAGTGACAGTTAAAGTAGCACAACAATTAAAACAATAAATCTCAATTTTAGAGGACAGAATTTATTGGACTTCCACCTGTAAGTCCCTGGTCTGAATCCAGATCTAACCAGACTGACCAAATGTCACTCTAATTACACAGTGATAAAAGTTCAAGAGTAAAATGAATTCTGCAGTCTAAACTCAGCTCCAAGTGGACATTTGTCTTCATTACAAGCCCAGCATATATTTGGCACAGTCTGTACCCCTGTCTTTAAAAGAGGTTCATAAGTTAATGAACAGGAAGATTGAAACATTCGCCTAGTGGTTAGTACCACATATCTGGGACTGGGGTAGGGGGTAGAGTGAAGGACTTCATCTTCAACATCCTTCCCTCTTCTTTCTTCACATGCAGAATGGATTCGTTTCTTCTAGATCCTTCAGTTGTTAAAAATCCCAAATAACAAAACAAAATCAAACATTTTCACATGGTAAATTCTGCAAGTAATAAAATTCCTCTCTTCCCACCCCTCCTGTACCTTACCCTCCCCTCCCGTACTCATGAGTGTCCTTGGGTGCCACTCAAGGACACTCCACAAATATGCCACAAAGAATGAGAAGGTTTAGATTTTCACTGTTCTTCTATAACTTAGTGTTTCATCTTTTAGGTGTGATCAGCGTGTCTGTGTCTGTTTCTGTGTAAAGGAAGATGAAAACATTTCAGCATCAGGCAGGGAAGACTCTATTCTTTTGCTTAATTCTTTCCTTCCTATTAGAAAGCCCTCCAGACTTTGGCTGATGGATCCACAGAGTAGTACGTACATTCATCTGTACCACAGATTTTGCATCTCTTTCTATTTTTTTTTTTTACATCATTTCATTTTCTGATGGACAGCATAAAAGCACTTTAGTCTTCTATTCACATCCTGCCCATGCATGTCTTAGAACAAATGATTCACATCATCCAAGGCTTTTTCTGATGCTGTATATCTGGAAAGCAACATTAGTATTGTAAGGAAGAGTAATAGCTTGCTTAGGAGTTTGACAATCTGAAATGAGGAGGGAGCTGATTAGGCAGTGATTTGAAAATGTTTGGAATGATAGTATGAGCAGGAACCCAATCTTCCCCCTGCCCCATTTTGACTGCAATATAGAGTGGAGTAGATGGACACATTAATGATTTAGAAACACAGGCATTAGAACTGAGCAATGCTCTTTGGCCAGGACAGGGGCAATGCCAACAACTAGTCATATTCTTCAGTGTGCCATGAATTCAAAGTAACTCAGCTGAGTCCTGAAGTATCACCTTGCATATGCACAAACAGAACTAAAAAGCTTGTTTATGTCCTCCTCATGACTCAAACTGAACTTTTATCGTGTTCAAATTTTACTGTTCAGAGTGTGTATGATTAATATAAAAGTCATTTGATGGAATACCTTGTGGTGGTGTGCTACCCCCACCCCATCCTGACCTTTGTTTCCATGACAATGCTCAAGTGATAACCATCTGTGGCAGTCATGATGGATGTATCTGGGTTGTGATGGCTGTATCTGACTCAAAATGAATTTGGGGACACAAATAATGACACAATAGCCAAGGGTTAATTTGAACAGTATGTCCACTCAACAGTGCTGGTCAAGGTCCAATTTAAGCTAAGTGTCAAAGAAACTAACTTTGGTAGTCAGTATGCAAACATGACGATGAGTCAATTATCGTACTCCATAAATAGAGGAGAGCCCAGATTCCACTGAGCTCCCCTGCATGGCAGCAGGCTGCACGCCAGGCTCTCCCCTTGAGTAAGGATGCCTCTCAAGGTTACTCCTCAAGGCTGAGAGATTCCTTGCTGCAACACATTCTCTGTAAGTGATTAATAGCATGCTAAACATTGAAATCTTAGCTAAGTGGTATAAAGGATTGATTGTGTATATGTATTATCCTTTAGATATAATCCATTGACCAAGTCTGAGACTAAGCCTGGATCCAGCTGCACCTAATCTCCCCTCTGAGAAGGAGTTTAGACCGCAGGGGGGTCCTTTCTGAACCTCCTGACTCAATGGGAGGGTTGAGACAGTTTGTCTGACCCTGTTATCTGTGCAGTAAATAATCAAATGTGCCTTGCCATTGAGTCTTGTTAAACCACTGTAACATTTACTATCAAACTTTATTAAATCTCTGTTTTATACCAATTAACGTATTGCTTCTTCTGTCTTACAAGTGAAGTGTGTCACTCCATCCACAACATACCTCAAGCAAGCTTGCAGTATTACTAGAATGGTCAGAAATAAAGGAGCATACATCTTTTGAGAAAAGACTGAAGGAATTTATTTTGTTCAAGCAAGCAAAATTAAAACTGATATGGAATAGGGAGAGAGAGAGGAAAAGCAGCTACTTGACCTAAAGGTAATTTTAACACAGAGTAAATCAGTATAAATGACCATGAATAAATTATATTTAGTCCATTAATAGACTTTTATCCACTGGGATCTAAAACCTTTCTGGAGAACCAGTCCTCTAACAACAGGGGGGTGGGGGTGGAATAATAAATGCATTTAAAATTATTACTCTAAGTTTATGGCAATGGTTATATGCCATTGTGCCAATGAAAGCAGAGATGGGTCTGGATGGACAAGGACACCCATTCCACTTTGTATGTGTAGGTTAGCATATAGCCTGAGGTAGATGTTTTCTATCTCTTTCATTGATGCTATTCCATGTCCTAACAAACAACCCAACAAAACAAAACAAAACAAAACAAAACAAAACAAAACAAAACAAAACAAAACAAAACAAAACAAAACAAAACAAAACAAAACAAAACAAAAAATTGAACAGGGAGACAGATCTAGAAATTTCTTGCAACAACTTCCAGTTTCTGCTTCATCAAACTGACCCACAAGCATGCTCTATGAACTTAGCAGGCAGCAGCTCCTCTTGACTCCTAATGGCTTTTGAATACCATATGCTTAAGTCAGCTCTCTCCATGACTTGCATCAACCCTTTCACAACTCAGCTAAGAGCTCTGACTCATTCTTCAAACAGAGAACTTAAAATTACCTGTTATTCAATGCTGAGATTTGCCACATGGCCAGATCATAAGTAACTTTGCAAGTCCATTGACTTGGGACTGTGAGTCAGAAGTCACAGGATTTAAGAGCATCCATATATTGAACTGCTCTCTTTTTACCACTTTCTCTTATACAGCAGACAGCACCTGTATTAAAAAGCCTTAAAAGGCTTTTCTTAGGACATTTTATTTATTCTTCATGCTCTCTCAGGTAGCCTGTAAACACCATTGCCAGAGACTGCCTCTTCAAAACATGCAAAAATGATCCTGAATATTAGCACTTAAAATTTAATTAATTTCTTCCTTTTTTTTTTCCCTTTTTATTTGTTCCCCTCTTTCTTTTTCTTATGTTGAACATTTACTGGTTTTACTTTTTGTTTAATTCAGGTAAAACACCTTTTTAATTAACTTTCTTGCTTCTAGGAAAGAATGAAAAAAAAAAGCAAAACATGAAATAACAAGAACATGAATAAACAGATATAGCTGTAGTAATGATACAAAGGTGAGGAGAAAGTTCTACCACTGACCTTTTCTTGATCACTGATGTACTAGAGCTGTAGGCATCAAAATGTTTCCTCCCATTTAAGCCAACACTTGTGGCTTATTTGTAGACAGAAATATATAAATGATCTTACATGGAGTCTCCCAGATACAGTGCAAATCAGAAGAGTTGACAATAATACCATGTACCATTTTAATTTCCTTAGGAGTGACAAGCAGCTCTGTAACTGGAACATGACAAAGAGCACTGGAATATTAACCATGGTCCTTTGGTTTGCCTTTCTCCTACAGGACGGTATTTCTAGGACCTTTCTCTGCTGGAAAATATCAGGCTTCTCATTTCTATACAATTTGGAGGGGTTTGGGGGGCACAATTTTAATTCTCTCAATTAAACCAACAGTATTCTTTTGCACTCCTTACCAGTCTTAAACTGGGCACCCAACTCACCAGGTGAGGAAGATCCCCAAAATCTTTTCAAATAAATAGATCTAATGATTTTACCCAGATTATGTCACTGCTTTTTAAGAGTAAATATTTGCAGTATCTCTATTTTACTTCAAAAGGGATTTAGAGCAGGATCTGTCTTGATATTTGTGCCTGTATAATGCCAACCTATTGACAACATTAAAAAAAGGGACTGTCATTAAAATAATAAGTAATAAAGTGTTCTGGTAGCTTTATTTAGGTATCTATTCCTAAGAAACTACCCCGACAGTTTTAGTTAAATTATGTAATCCAGCACTACACAATACTAAACCAGCCTTCTTGTCATCTCAGTTCTGGAACCTCTTCTGCCTCAGACTTGTAACATAAAAGATACTTTTTACCCTACAATTAATTTGAAAAATTATATATATATATATATTTCCAAGCAACTTTATTCCAAGAAATGCATCAATTCATTATAGCTCCTAATTTATTTGGGTCCTTGTAAAGTTTCATCTGATAGACATAAAACTGTAAGATGATAGCATTGAAATGCAAGTCACAAGCTTCAATTAGGTACAATCAGAAATCATGTGGTGACTTCATTAAGTATCATTAAGAATGATCAAAATATTGCTCTTAGGAAAAATACATCAAAAGCATGCATTTACACATTGATTAAACAGAATCTGCAATTTCTGAAATCTGGTACGAGAAAAAAGAATGTAGTAAATTAAGTGCTCATACCCTACTTAGCAACAAGGGACTGCTTAGCAACCAACAAAGTGAAAAATAATGGATATGGCAGAGCACAAACTCTCAGCCCCATTCAAAATGGAAGTATTGGACAGCCATAGACAGAAATTAAAATAATTTGCTAGAAATGTCAAAAAATAGAAGTGTTTCTTCTCTCAATAAATTTCACTCATATCAAAGATAGCTAATCTGACCTAAGAGAGAAGCAGCTGGCAACCATAAACTGCTGAAAAAACTGTTACAGTCACAATTCCTCAGTCAACCGATCGCCTAGTGCACATTCACCCTCTTCAGTTTCATATCCACAAAGTCTTTGTTTGCTATGCCTGGTTGTGGGCTCAGCATTCCCTCTTCATGTGGTTTCAGACAGTTCAGGCTATAGCATCTGTACAGGAAGAGTCCATTTCTTAGGTGGTCCTTCTCATATGCATATGTTTTTCCCTGCCAGATATAAGCAAGGTTAGAAACACAGAATCATAGAATCACAGAAACATTTAGGTTGGAAAAGACCTTTAAGACATCGAGTACAACTGTTAATCTAGTACTGCAAAGTCCACCACTAAACCATGTACCTAAGCACCACATCTACATGCATCTGAGATACCTCCACAGATGGCGACTCAACCACTTCCCTGGGCAGAATGTTCCAATGTTTTATCATCCTTTACATGAAGATATTTTTCCTAATATCCAATCTAAACCTCCCCTGGTGCAACTTGAGGCTGTTTGCACTCATCCTATTATTTGCTACTTGGGAGAACAGACCAACCCCCACCTCGATAAGACCTCGTTCCAAGTAGTTGCAGAGGGCAATAAAGGTCTTCCCTGAATGTCCTTTTCTCTAGAATAAACAACCCCAGTTTTCACAGCCACGTCTCATATGACTTTTCTAGACTCTTCACCAGTTTCATTGCCTCTCTTTGGACATGCTCCAGCACCTCAAGATCTTTCTTACAGTGTCAGACCCAAAACTGAACACAGTATTGGAGGTGCAGCCTCACCAGTGTTGAGTACAAAAGGACGACCACTAACCTAGTCCTGCTGGCCACACTATTCCCAATACAAGCCAGGATGCTGCTGGCCTCCTTGGCCACCTGGGCACACGGCTGGCTCATGCCCAACCGGATGCCAACCAGCCCCCCCAGGCCCTTTCCCCCCAGGCAGTTCCCAGCTGCTCTGCCCCCAGCCCGTAGCACTGCAGGGGGCTGGTGTGACCCACGGGCAAGACCCGGCACTGAGCCTGGTTGAACATCATACAATTGGCCTCAGCCCATCGGTCCAGGCTGCCCAGATCCCTCTGCAGAGCCTCCTGCCCTCCAGCACATCCACACTCTCCCCAGCTTGGTGTCGTCTGCAGACTGACTGAGGGTGCACTTGATCCCCTTGTCCAGATCATTGATAAAGACATTAAACAGGACTGGCCCCAGCACTGATTCCTGAGGAACACCATTTCTGATAGGCTGCTGTCTGGATGCAACTCCATTTACTACCACTCTTTGGGCCATCAAATCGTTTTTTTAACCCAGCATAGAGTACACCCATCTAAGCCGTTAGCAGCCAGTTTCTCCCGGAGAATGAGGTGGGAGATGGTGTCAAAAGCTTTACTAAAGCCCAGGTAGAAAACATCCACATCCCTGCATCCACTAGGCGGGTTGTCTTGTCATAAAAGGAGATCGGGTTTGTCAGGCAGGACCTGCCTTTCATAAACCCATGCTGGCTGAGCCTGATCCCCTAGTTGTCCTGCATGTACTGCATGATGGCACTCAGGATGATCTGCTCCATAACATTCCCTGGCACCGAGGTCAGGCTGACAGGCCTGTAGTTCCATGGATCCTCCTTCCTTCCTGCCCTTCCTGTAAATAGGCATCATATTTGATAACTTTCAGTTGACTGGGACTTCCCTTGATAGCCAGAACTCTTGATAAATGATTTAAAGTCTTTTGGTGAGCACTTCTATCACCTCCCTCAGTACACTCGCATGGATCCCATCTGGCCCCATAGACTTGTTTGTTTCTAAGTGGTGCAGCAGGTCATCAACTATTTCCCTGTGGATTTTGGGGGCTCATTCTTCTACCCACCCAGGTTCATGCACATTGTCCAAACACAGCAGAAAGCAAGGAGGTATGAAATTTCACATCTTGAGATTCTGAGCTTAATTCCTTGAAATAATGTGATTTTATGGATATACCCTTTAAGAAAAGTTCTTTTAGGTTTCAGTTTCCTAGCTGTCATCTTTCTCCAAATGAAATCCTTTAAATATTTGTCTTTGACATTTCTAGCACTTTTGAACAGTAGTGAATTATTCTTTCTCTTAGAGAGGTTAATTGCAAAAAAACCTGTTAATTGCCTTCCTTGTTTTTTAGAAGCCTGAGAAACCAGAACTATTTATTAGAATCACTAATGAGAAAATATTAAAGATTATGGAATGTACACAATTGCCATTGAATACTCAGATTCTGTGCGGTCTGCCCCAGACAAAATGAAGAAGGTGTTCTAGTGAGATAAACAGATGTTGAAAAAAGCTGTGCAGGGAAATCTCTTCCGGCACAGAATCCTGCAAATGCCACAGCTCGAACCTAATAGGGCTCACTTACTCATCAGCACAGGTCTTATAAGGAGCAGCTGAGTGAACTGGGATTTTTTATTCTGGAGAAGAGAAGGTTCAGGGAAGACTTTATTGCTCTCTACAACCACCTGAAATAAGATTGTAGTGAGGTGGGGGTAGGTCTTTTCTCCCAGATAATAAGCAGTAGGACAAGAGGAAAAGGCCTCAAATTGTGCCACGGGAGGTTTAGATTGAATATTAGGAAAAATATCTTCATGTAAAGGATGGAAAAGTATTGGAACATGCTGCCCAGGGAAGTGGTTGAGTCACCATCCCTGGAGGTGTTTAAAAAATGTGTAGATGTGGTGCTTAGGGACATGGTTTAGTGATGGATTTGGCAGTCCTGGGTTAACAGTTGGACTTGATAATCTCAAAGGTCTTTTCCACCCTAAATGATTCTATGATTCATCTGCATTTTCAATATAAGCATTGATTAGAACGTACTAATAACACAGTAATTATTATATTGGCTAAGGCCCATAAATTCCTCAAAACCGGTGTTTTTTATTTGATGGAACATTTGTCCACGTGGATGCCTGCCTACATTGTCATCACTGATATTAGATACTAGCTTAGTCCTTGAATATATGAATCTTTAGATACCTTCCAAATTTTTATTGCTTTTACTTACTTAGGATAACAAGAGATATTTATGATGTGTATATATACATCTACTTGTATTGTGTAGCTGTTTAAAAATATTGTCTTAGGAAATGCCAGTGACTATGAATTTTACCATGTAAAAAAACAAATCCAAAAAGATACAGATCTCCCCCCCCCCTTTATAATTTTCTTTTTTTTTCTAATTTGCTTATGGCCCTTTATTAACAGAAAAATAAGATCTCAGTCTTTATTCCCTGTATTCAAGACTTGGTCCTGAAAAATCAGTTTTATTCAAAGATCTCAAAGCAGATTGCAAATATTAAAAGCAATACTTTCTGAAGTGACCTCAGATTTTTACTTGACCCCTGTAAAGGAATTACAAATCTGAGTAGGCATGAATGGATGTACATTGCCTAAGGTTTACAAATTACATTTCTCAAGACCTTTCTGCAGTATGCAAATGTTGGTACATTTGCTTATAGCTGAATAAACTCAGGCTCCAAGAGGTTAAGTGGCTGACTCAAGGTTGTAGAGCAAAGTGATTCCAGCACCATGAGCAGACCCTCAGGGTCCTAGTTTCCAGAATCATGTTGTATCTGTTGTATTGATTCTCCCTTTGCAACCACTCCAATGTGTTAATGGGCTATGAAGCTAACGAAATATTAAAAGAAGCTTAAGAATTTTATCTATGGATGTTGGCTGGCCACCTAGCTCTACAAAAGGAGGTTTAAGAGAGAGAGAGAGAGAGAGAGAAAGAGAGTGCTCGCAAGGAATAAAAGGAAAAAGGAAAAATGTCAGAACTGATTGATTAAGGGAAGAAGTAGGTACCTGAGAAATGCCTGGTCTGATGCCAGTACTGGTTCAGGTCAGACAGGGCTATTTTTAAACTATTTGGTATTTTCAGAAATTGATTACTTGGCTAACACATTAAGAAGTAGCTCTACACGTTCATTTAATGGGCCAGTGCCTCTGGAACAGTCACATTCAATCTCATCTGCTCCTCGTTAAGTAGTGTTTTCTTCAGTGTGTTTATTTACTGCCAATGCTGTAAGCATAAAATATATAACAAAAAATAAATAATACCTTAAATAGTCTTTCCGCCATATGGGCCTTCAGGACAAGTGACTTCACTTCAGGCCTTGTGAGATCAGTTAGGGCTCAGACATCAATTCTTATTCTTTCATATACCTGCAAATTGAGCAATACTTTTTTTCATACTGTTAGCTTTTTAATATATAGCCACCTCAGTCTAAAGCTGCCCTGAAACAAAGTGTGGTAGGTTCTTACAATAAGCAAAGACAAATTAATAATGAATCATTTTAATTTGATGACGCAGTATATATTGGAGTAAGAGCAGAGTATTTTAGGTGAGGCAAAAGCACTAAAAACTTTTGGAGAATAACTAAAAGTCTGCTGATGTCTTGATTAATGTGCAGATAGGGGATGGCTATTGGACTATTTAACTCTTTTCACGGACTTTCCCAAACAAGATGATACTCACAGCTACTTTTCCAAGTAGTGGCATCTCCATTTTTCTAAAAGACATTTCTAATAAAGGCAGCCCCAACCAAAATAAAGATTTTTCTTAACCAAGTTGCCAACAATTACATGTTCATGCCATTATCTGCTGTGATGCTGGGAACAGCCAGATGACTGGAACTAGGTAAAGTATTTCTGTTACAGCACTTCGGTGTCACATCAGAGTTTCAAGAAAACACACAGAAGGCGGCTGTAATAATAACCATAATAACAATACCAACAACAACAACAACAACAATAATGATACATTCTGACCATGAGAAACTGCATTCTCAGCATGAGCAATACAGATCTCTTACCTACACTAAGGCCTGCCTTCCACCATACTTATTGTTAATAAAACAGCATGGCAAAAAAGCTCAACCATCTCAGCCAGTGAGGGAGAAACAAATTTTTAGACTCTCAAGCTAGCCAGTTAATTTGTAATGTGGGTATTTGACTTATGCTCACAGATTTAGAAAGGTTCCCTTTAGTCTTTAATTTCTCTAAAAGCGTGATCTTGCAAGGCTTGGGATGCCTTTGTCTGTTATTGTCCCAAAGGAAAGCCAAAACTGATGCAAACTATGAAATGGGCAGTCTTCTGCTGTTGCAATGGCATCTTAAACTTTTTTCTGTAGAAGCTGTTCATTGATTCGCTATACAACGTACATATAGACAACTGCACAGAACAGTTCTACTTGGTCAGGGCTGTACTATAAAAAGATATTTTATTATTATTTTATTATCTTAAATATTATAATGATGATGATGGAAAATAAAACTATTGTCAGCTTAAATGACACCTTATAATCTACCGTTCTATTTAAGCTCTTCGGTAGAAGGTATATAATTTTGGTTTTCACTGGAACTGTCAGTATTTTTTTGTAAATGTCAAATATTTACTTTTTGATAAATAATTCATCAATTATTACAGAAAATCGAATAAAAAAGCAGTGTTGAAGAATTAGACAGAGATGAGGGAATGGTCTTTCCTCCTTTATATTAAGGGGATGTGCAGAAGGTGTTGGATCTTCATATCAAGTTGTATGACTTCAAGTCATCCAGTCTTTAGATGCTCACTAAATTTCTGCTCTGAAGTGTATTCCTATATCAAGTTACATTTCAATAGTTTATTTAAGTTTTCTTTCCCATTGATAATGCCTCTGCAGTTCCCTAAGTCTTTTAAAAGAAAAAAAATGACATAGTTAAGATTTTATTTTTTCTTCTGTTGTATATATCTGGCCCTTGCAGGACCTCTTGCTCACCAAAGGGACTGTACAAGACAGAGCATCAGAACAGAGCTCTCAAGTCATATTGCTCACACCCAATGTTCACACTCAGCATAGGCTTCATTAGCCATTGCTTGGTAGACCCAGAGGTTTATCCATTCCAGCAATAAATATTTCCATATTTTAATAGATCTCAAGTAAGGCACATGCTGTAATATTTTAACACATTTTTGTTTCATTGATTTCATCCCATCATTCTTAATTATACCCCCTATGAATCTCTTGCTAAATCTCTTTAATTGCACAATTGTATATTTTCTTTCAACTCAGTCAAATGATATGTACCTAATTCAGCTCATCAGGCTTTAAATTTTCTTCAACATGGAAGGAACTACTCACTATTCCTTCCACAAGACTGACAAAACCTCCAGTGTACTCCCAAAGGATGCTTCTGGATTAGAGGAGCTCACAATACAGGATTGACATCAGGGCAGAGGGATGTGGCATTTGCTACAAAGCATTAAAAACCTTTTCCCCTCACATTTAATATATGAAATTACATATTATTTAACTTACTGGAAAAGTTTAAGAACAAAATTGCTTTATAAGCCACTTCAAAAATAACTGGATTTGTTACTCATTGCAATGATAATCATTTGCATATCTACTCACTAAGACTTTTGAACCCATCTTTATAGGTGGGGATCCTAAGGCAAAAAACCACAATGGAATCCATCAGAAGTCAAACAAATCATTACTGCTGGGAACAGAAGCAACATCACTTCCATTTCACTGAAAATACAGCATTTCACTGTCATTCACCTTCATTCTCAAAGCCACATCCCGTTGTCATTGAAAAACTTATTCATTTTATGTTTCCAGAGATTAATAAGGAGGACCTCTTGCATTAGGCATTTCTGGGGTGTGAATTTTCAAACATGTATACATTTATATCTAACTCATTAAACTCTTGGATCATTGAACATTTTTGTCAATGTCTAGTGGTCATCCTTATGTCCTGGTATAAAAAAGATCACAAACCCAATAACAACTTCAATATAGACTTCTTCATTGAAATATTCCTCAAAGAAAATTTTGTATCACTATCTGAACAATTGTCATTATAAACCCAGAAAGTCTATCTATCAACACCTTGGTCTTTAATGATAAGAAAATACAGATAAAAAGCATGATTTTTTTTCCTTTGTAAAGCTAAATAAACTTAGTTGTTAAAATTCTGAAAAAAGAATGGAGGTTAATTATTTAGAGGTGCCATTTCATAGCTTCAGAAAAAGAAAATAAACAAATTCATTATTATTAATTGACAATATTTTACCAGTGTGTAGGGATCCCAGAGAACTAAACATTATGCAAGCTGCAAAATACAGAATTAAATCTTGACTGTGGTAAAATGAGTGCAATAATTCTATCAAGTTCACTGAAAATTTCATCCCTGGCTAGAGACAGTCTCTCTTCTGAAGAGTATTGAAAATTTAGTCCCCAGTTTTTCACACACACAATGTGCATAACTTTTCTCAGGTGATTAGTAAAGCTCCTTTTTTATTCATCCCCAGCACCAAAACAAATTACAAAGATAAAAGCATTGCAGAGACCGAAGTGAAGTTGGATTAGTTGTCTGTGATGCCTTTATCATCTGTGATAACTTTACTCAAGGTTACACAGGTTTTTAAGAACTAGATTGGGGGTTAATTTAATAGACGATGTAACCAGTGGGTGTAATAAACAAATCTGAGGAAAAGGAGAAAGAAGTCTCACAGTAATTCAAATGGATATTTAAGAGGGACAGATTGGTAGTTTATTTATTTGTGAATGTTTTATGTTGGAAATAAACTGCATGTAGATCAGAGCAGAATGAGCCCATGGCATGGCACTCTTTCTTCAGGATGTGTCTTGCCAGTATTGTTTTCTGACTTGCTATTTTGCTGTGAATGCTTCAGGAAACCCTTACTTCTCTCTGCTCTTCTAATTGAGATCACCTTTTCATTTTAACTCAAAAAATCTACTAAACTGTGTTTCATTTCTGAAGTTTAAAAGGCCTGTACTTTCTTGAATGTGAAACTTGAATAAGCGCAGTGGGTTTCCTGAGTGAGGCATTCCCCAGCACAAAAAACTCTTTTCATGTACTGTTCCAGGGGAGTCACGAGACATACTGAGGTGCCACGATGGATCCGTGTGCCTTCACTGCCTGCCAGCTTTAGCATCATGGCAGATTACACAGCTTTACTTTGTTCTGTCTGCAAAGATTTTGTTTCTGCAGTCAACTGAAGCAACTGGGGGAAAGAAAAACAGGAGATTCAATACTTTCTGCTATCCAGTACCTATTTATCCCATTTATTCTAGAGAGATGCATAGCTATAATATATGACTGAACTGAGTATATTCTGGATATCCAAGGTCCCAAAAAACCTCCGTTTCACAAAGGGTTTTGAACATTTTGTTTAATTTAATAAATTTTCCCAGCTGATACAAATTTCTAACTTAAAAGAATTAGCGTGAATAATAAGTAACTTAGAAATAAACCCCAAAACAACAGCAACATCTTGAAACACATTTGTCTTCAAAGCTCAGGGGCTGATCACTGTTGAAGTTCTATGAGGATTTTCAACAAAACTCCAGAAGGGCTTACAAGTGACTGGAGCTTTTGCTGGCTGTTAGGATGGCAGTTTTTAAACGCTGAGCACATTTCACTATCAGTGCTTTTGTCAGGAGAAAAATACCTAGATACCTAGATCGTGTTACCCTAGAAAGATGAAAATGCACCCAACTGTTGCAAACCCATTACAGTTAAATACAGACTAACTACATAACTTTTATTTCCCCTCCGCCCCTCCATTTTCTATCATGAAAGCAAACAAATAACTAAAACCCATTTATGTGGCATTTAATTTATCCTTGTACTTGTAATTTATTAGTACTGTCCATTTACTTTTTAATGCCTCTGCAGCAATGATGGTGATTTTCACTTCTCTCATCCAACTATTAAAATAAATCTTCAACAAAACCTGAGGAATGGAGGAATAACTTAAGAGGTACTATTGTTCAAAGTTACTCTTTTCTAATTAGTCCAGTGTTGAATCATTCATCCATGCTTTGAAATCTGAAATTAGGGAAGGTAGGGCTGGAAAGAGAATAACAGACCAGTGACAAGACCTCTTTAAATCTCCATTCTTAAGAGATAAGGGGAAAAAAACACACCTAAACCCATATTTTTTCATTTACTTTCTTTTCTCGTTATAACAGTAGCACAGAAAACTAGCACTTAAAGCTGAATTGATCGCTGGGTAGATGACATATAGCCTTTATGACTGGGGAAAAGAAACTGATAAATGGTGGGGGTTTTTTCCCCCTTCACAAACTTTTTCTAAAGCTGCAGAAAATGTGTCATGCATAAAAAGTATGCAATTTTCATGTAATTAGAGGAAAAGGAGATGAAAATTAGTTCCATCAGAACAATCAAGGATGGTAATGTGGCATGGATTTGTCAGTGCCTATTTGTCATGAAAGCAAAACCCAACAAGTGTTCTATATTTTATTTCATTATTATCATTGCTATACCTTAAAAAAAAAACACTTCTAAAACATCAACAAAATAAAAGTTTAGAATTGTGGTGTAAAAAAAACCAAACAACAACCCACTGAATAAATTAAAATATTCTCATTTTTTTTATAAAACTTGTTCATTTTCTGTTCATATGAGAGACTAGATTAGCTTTGTTCCTTCAGAGAGAGTAAAAACTGTGATTCATTCTTATGTTATTGAAGCTTTGCTCCAGTATCGTATCTCTGGGTTAGCTGTTTCCATTCTGCAAATTCATATAGCAACCCTTGCTCCGTTAAAGACACCCCTATTCATCCCACTAAGTAATAACTGAGGCATCCAAATTAGGAGTGCAATCATCCTAAATTGCCCTATAATCTGTCAGAAAAAGAAGTGCGTCCCACTGCGCCTGAGAAAAGTGTTAATTCCTGACCCGTCTTCACCTGCTTATAGAGGAAGGTCAAATGAGTAGTCCTAAATTGTGTAACTCAGGTAAGCACCTAAAGCTAGTCAGGGTGGATCTGAGCTTGTACAAGAACCTCAGCAACACTTTCCATTGGTCCCGTTACACCTTCACTTCTCCCCATGAACTTCAGTAGCAAATAAAAATATAGCTCCCTTGCACAGCATGTTTTATCAACAACAATTAAATGACCAAAGGGATGAAAATGTTAACTCATGTTGTCTGTTTTCTCAACATTTCCACAGAGTGTATAAATTCACTAGACCCATGGCTGTATGTTTGCATAGTGCCTGGGGAAAACACAATAAAATAATAAAAGCAAGAGAGCTGTAAATCAGTGTCAGTAATAATAATTCAGGATGATAATATCTGCCTTGCAGGGTCAGATCACAGGTCTGTCTAGCCTAATATTCTGTTGATGACAGTGGTCAAAGACAAATACATAAGGAAAAAATAGCAACAAGGCAAATATTCAGTGGTTGCTCCCCTAGTTTATTCTCTCAGCTTCTCAAAAATCTGTGGTTTAGATGCTGATGACTCAAACCATGGTATACATTGTTGATATGGTTCTATTTACTTCTGGGAGGAAGCACTGAGCATTTACAACAGTTAGTGAAAGGTTTAAAAATTGCTGATCATGAAATATCCCTTCATTTATTTCCTATAAATATTTTATCTTATTATAGTCTAGTTATGCACCAAAAAACCCCCAGCATTATACACAGACACACTCCCCAATTGGTTACAGGCTACCCTGATTATAAATGCAGAGCCCTTTAGTTAAAGGTTGCTGACAGTTAATATATTCCCTGTTTTCTCCCTTTGGACTGAAGGTGGGAGACAGTTGCTCTCAAGTTGCATATGGCTCTCTCGAGCCATCCATGATAGGTCTCTTCTCAGTCTTTCAAGCTGGCATATGGACAGATTTCCTGCTAATGCAATAGGAAAAACAAAAACAAGAATCTGAGGAGACAGAGAGTAGAAAACTGTTATAAATGGTGACTTGAGTATTCTGAATAATGGATTTCTCCTGATGGTACTCGCTGAGCCAGTGTATGTGAGCATGCAGCAGGGGAGGAATTGCTGACGTCCCCGAAGAGCAGAATGGAGGGGATGATGGCATTGCCCAGGGGCAGGCCATACGCGGCTGCCTCATGCAAGCCTCTGTGGATAACTGGCTAGCTGAAAAGGGTCACATAGACATAGTCCAGCTGGCTGGACAAAAATGCACATTGCTCTCAGCTTATCTGAAGTAAAGCAAAAATACACTATCCCTGGCTGTTCTTGTTACACAATAACAAGAAGATTGTGGTGGGAAAAGAATGTTGCAGGTGGGAACAGATAACTACAGAAGAGAAACTAGGGGCGGGCTTGGTATTTAGGCAACTAACCAATAATGAGCTTAACTTTTGTAATATGTATGAGCTAATTATAAGAAGGCATAAAAGGTGACTGTAAGAGACAATAAACAAGTCTGCTGATCACTCATATTGAGTGACTGTGTCTTCCCTCCGTCGCGACAAATGGCTCCCGAACAGGGACCCTAGAGAGGGCTGAACCTGCGAGCCACGGTTCGACGGAGATTCGGGTACCGGTCCTGAAAGCAGCGCAGGAGGCGGAAGGGCACAGTCCCCGCGCCCGGGAGCACCTACAGAGGGTCCCGCCGGCCACGCGTCGCCGAAGTCTCGCAAAGGCTGCAACAGCGCTGACGAGAGACAGTATGGAGAGACAAGCGACGTACGATTCGCTCATATGCTTTTTAGAAAAGCGGAGCGTTCAGGACATAGATTGTAACAAGGAATTACCCGGGTTATTAGCGTATGGGATAGCATCCGGGACCCCCACGGCAGCGGCGAGCGGCGGCGCGCGGCCCGGCAGGCCCTTCCCGGCCGCGGTTTCTCTCCAAGGCGCCCCCCACCCCCCTCCGATCGGCGCCATGGCGATGCAAGCGGCCAAGCGAGCTGACATCTGGCTGCCCCCAGAGGTCAATCGGATCCTTTATATTCGGAACCTGCCGTATAAAATCACAGCGGAGGAAATGTATGATATTTTGGGGAAATACGGACCTATTCGACAAATCAGAGTTGGAAACACTCCTGAAACAAGAGGAACAGCTTAAGCTTCTCAAGGGAAAATACGGAATTGATTACAAACCCACCAAAAAAAAAAAAAAAAAGTGTTTCAGATGTCCCCTACAAGAAATGGGTTTCTGCCTTGAACTAGCAAACATCTCTGTGTTTAAAAAGAAGCCTTTTTGCCTTGATGGAGATAATTAATTCTGTATTCTGTATTTATGCTGCATTCTGAATGTGGAAATTGGTTGAGACTAGGAGGCTGGCTTAAAGGCATTTTGTAAACGGGATTATTATTTTTGATCATTATTGTAATAATAGTTTTTTGATCAAAACCAGCCAAAATTATTTGTAAGCATTAGGCATATCTGAAGAGAATGCCTTTACTTGAATCGGCAGTTAAGGTGTAGTTTAGTCTGATGCTGTGGTTTTATCTGCTTCTGGTGAATTTTTGAAGTGATGAAATCAGAGATACAAGGTATACTAAGAATTATGAGGTAATAAGGTAATAATCTAAGTAAGGGTGCTGTCTTTTATATCTACAAGTGCAATATGCTTTTATGTAGCAGAGAGAAACTTTAACAATAATGTTGCTTGAGCGAGATGTGCATGTGACAACTTGGGAAAAGGGATATCACAACTGGAGTGCAACAGTGTTTCTATGTCTGGCAGAGTGAAATCTGTCAAGACCTGAGTTTAGACAGTCTAAAATAAATTGTCAGTATTCAGAAAACCCATCTTAAGCCTCTTTTGCTTACATAGTGTTATGAAAGTCAACTGCTATTGTAGAGAATTAATGATTTTTTAATACATATTAACAAATACTACTATTTTAACTTGAGGCAGTTGAGTAAGAAATACTCACGTGTAGCATTTGAGGGAATGTCAGCATAAATCGCCCTTACAGTAAGACTGCATTTTTAATTACTGTACTTGTTAAGATTCGATGATGCCATAAGCCTTTTATCACAGATTAGTTCTGAACTAAAAGGTGTGTGCACATGTAGATATGCACATTTGTGTTATTTTCCTTAATTGGCTACAAAATAATATAATTAGGTTGGGGACTAGATCTTGGGAATTTGTCTATTATACTTCTGTTTGTTAAGGAACGTGCATAACATACAGCACCCATGTAGGCTTGGCTTGTGGCATAGTTGTCAAATTTAGCATAGACATTCAGACAGATAAGCAACGTACTCTTCTTGTGTGTATCACCTACAAGCCATTATGGCTTAGTGTGTAAATCTGTATGTAACTATTGAAAAATCCACTTATGAATGTATATAGCTTAGAACTAATTTTTTTCCCTTTGTTAATTCTTTGATATCAACGAGGTATTCTTCAGAAATTGTATGGACTGGTTGGTTGCATAAGGGCAGTTGTTATTTGGACAGAAAATTGTTAATGGTCAGGGATTTTCCACTAAAATATTTGCAAATATTCCTAGTCAAACATCATTTTGGTTTCTTTTTGGGTTTTGAGCTTGCATTAGTCCATGTTCAGAACTTTAAAATTACCTTTGAATTTTTTAAACTTTTTATATCACTGGAACAGGAAGAGTATCTAAATTAAAGCTTCAAGCTAACTTTATTTTTCAAGTATTTCAGGAATTATACTTCTGAACTGAGATTTTATAAGTTGGCTGTGTATTTTCCTGTGATAAAACGCTGTTATTGAAAATGGTCAACCAAGCCTATGTCGCCCAAAATAAAAACAGGGGAATTGTGGATAACTGGCTAGCTGAAAAGGGTCACATAGACATAGTCCAGCTGGCTGGACAAAAATGCACATCGCTCTCAGCTTATCTGAAGTAAAGCAAAAATACACTATCCTTGGCTGTTCTTGTTGCACAATAACAAGAAGATTGCAGTCGGTAAAGAATGTTGCAGGTGGGAACAGATAACTACAGAAGAGAAACTAGGGGCGGGCTTGGTATTTAGGCAACTAACCAATAATGAGCTTAACTTTTGTAATATGTATGAGCTAATTATAAGAAGGCATAAAAGGTGACTGTAAGAGACAATAAACGAAGTCTGCTGATCACTCATATTGAGTGACTGTGTCTTCCCTCCGTCGCGACAAGCCTCTACCCGGAACGTCCCTGCTGCAGCCAGAGCCCCTTGTGTGCTGTATGCTAGTGGTGGATGGGACAGCACTTTTCCACTGGTGTTTTCATTTCATAAATGCATGTGACACAAATCTGAAATACTTATTCAAGGAAAAACAATCTTTTGCTTTGCTATGAAAGGAGTTTGTCAGGTGCTTCTTAAGACAAATGCTTTGGAAACTACAAAAGCTCTTATCTGCTGTCTTATGTCCATGGAACAACCAAAGAGATTCAATAATTGTTTCCTTCTTTAAAAAGCAAAACTAATCCCTGAACCACAGCAACGTCACAATGAGGACTCAGTTTGGGTTGGAAAATATGAGGGTATGTTAAGGGCTGAAAGAAAGTTGGAGAATGTAAGTCAAAATTCCTGGAGGAATATGACTGAGACAGTAGGTATTTATGATTGTTGTTTGTTTGGGTAGCAGTTGGGTGGGCCTTTTTGGACACACACACACCCTTTCATGCAAGGAATTAGCATGTGGTATCTGCTGTTACTTTAAGCTTGCCCTTCTGCCATCGCTGGCCAGCTCCAATGGCAAGAGTGAAGAGGAGCCATGGCCTTGCTTCCTTTTCCATTTGAACCATCTAGGACTGGCAATGACTGACTCAGTGTTCAAACTCCTTGCTCAAAATTATCCTTGACTAGAGGAAACTGAGGTGAAAGTCCTTCTAAAGTTGTACTTCATAGGCCAAGAACTATCATTATATAGTTCTCATCAGAGGAAAATTCACTTCTCCCCTGGTAGCCTGCTCAGGTGCTCCTCCCATCTCGGCCTGTGCAAGCTGGGCCTACGTGCTGCACTGGCTCAGTGCAGGGCTTCTGGGAGAGAAGTGAATTTCGTACCTCCTTAGGTTTCAGTCAGTCTGCATTTTGCATAAATATATACACAACTTCAAATAGTCTCTGTAAAATAAAAATACTGACATTTATCACTAATAATATCATTATCTAGACTAGTTAAAAAATAATCATGAGGAGGAAAAAGTATCTGGGGAAGAGTTATTCAATTTAGTAAACTTTTTGTTTGAATTGAGTAATTATTCTTCTAAAGCCAAGATTTGCTGGGCGGAAAAAAAACTCTTCAAGCATTTTTTCCATTACTTCAGCTCTGCATAAAGGTGGGATAAAATATTAACTGTTCCATGACACAAGAAATGTTTTACAGTTAAAATGAACAAAGGGGTTTTATTATTTGTTTTAATCTTTTTTTCCTAAGAAAACAAAATTATGCGGGCCTATTTAACCCCTACAGCAATGTAGGAGCTATGAGGAGTACTCATTTCTTTGTAAAAAACAGAGTCTTATACTGGACCGGAGGAAGTAAGAGGAAATGTAACAAGAGAAATGAAGTCCATCGATACCTTGACATTCCAGACACATGGTTCTGAAGGTCAAACCCGTATGGTCATTGGGGTGTCAGAAACTGAAGAAGCAGATAAACATGAAACAGTCAATATAACCACAGAGCATCTTCTGATGGACACCAAGAAAGGGTACAGAACAAGGAAACCTGGAGGAGGAATTTTCCATCCAACCTGAAGATGGGGGAATTGCTTTTCTTTGGTCACTCTCCAGTTCCTTGTAGTCCAACCTCATCTATGAAAACTGGTGAGTTACCACAGTCTACTGGGGCCAGATATAAGGTTTGGGGACCTTGTCTCTTTACTCCCACAGGCACACATGTGGGCTACTTTGGTGTGAGCTATTACAAAAAGGATAGTTCATTGGTTAGCGTCGTTTGGCATGATCTCTTACAAACAAGAACATCCATGGTTTTCCAGGCAAAAATAACATGTGCATGTGCATATCTAGTAAGTGTATTACATTCTGGGAAGTGTCTTCACATCTGATCTGCCCAGTGTTCCCTCAGCATCTCAGATTTGCTGGGTCAAAATGCAGCAATTCATATGTATAATATTTCTAGATTTTTTCAAAAGTATATGGTAGGCAGCTACTGTGTAAATGTTTTGTGGGATCTTTAGAGTTTGGCATATAAATTGAAGGTACTATATATGTTTAAAATCATCTGACCTTCTGGGACTGACCTGGAAGTTTTAGATAAATATTGACTATAGCTTCATCTGAAAAAAAAGAACATGCACCTATTCCAGCCATTTTGACGGGCTGACTTTCCATTTGTTGTCCCTAGAAACCTAGGGCTTTCCTCTCTGCAGAGGTGGCAGGACATTAGAAGTAAGGCAGAAATGAAAGCGAGGTAATTTGTTGCTAAATAGAGAGAGATCCCCATAGTGAAATGCAGTACTGCTGGTTCTGGTGTCCAGTGAAATCTGAATCCAGCCATTTTACTCATGGGAATAAAAGGGAAGCTATATGATTTACAGCCTCCAAAGGATATAACAATGACAGGACACGAATACCAAGAAGGATCAACTGATCTTCAGGACTAACTCCTGACCCCGAACAGTAAGAGATATAGAAATGCTTTTTACATTGTCTTTATGTCTTCGATTCCCTTTAACAAGAGTCACTTAGCTTCCTGATCATGACATCACACATAAGGAAGGAAGAAATTGTCCATTTTAAGGTAGATTTGACTCTCATGTTATGCTGCTCTTAACGGTACCGGGGAAGTTGAGTATGAACAAAGCAAAGACATGCTATAGCCATACATTTTCTAGAATGCTCACTTGCTTCTTTAACATGCCAATATTCTGCTTGGTATATGGCTTTGGCATCTTATTCTTTCTTGTTAGGAGAGATAAAGGAATAACAGAATGTGGACACGGCACTGAACACAAAAGTGGCACAAAGTAATTTTCTTTCCTGGCATGACTTTTTTTTTCTTATTATTAAATTTTCTGGTCATGGCTGTTCAGCCTCCCCCACCTCCCACCCCCCCCTTACCCCTTCCTACCCCCCTTCTGCTTCCCAGAGATGAGCGACTTTGCCATCCTTATTGAGTAAATAAATAAATAAATTCCTGCGAGTCAGCTTGGAAGACTGTTTGATAATCTGAACCATTACGGAGGTGAAATTTCATTACACAGATGGTGACATCCCAATGTCTATCATCAAAACACAGCAGGTAGAAATGATCAGCTAGGCCCATTCCCCAATATAAAATTACACTTACATTAATGTCACTCTAGATTTCATTATGCAGAAAATGATATTGCACAGGTCTCTGGCATAAGGGAGACTGGGAGAGAAGGGGGAAGAAAAAGAGATGAGAATCGGGGTGAGGGAGTGGGGGGAGGATGGGTGGGCATGGAGAAGCAGAACGTGGCCTAGGAATGATCAGCTCTGCTAATGAAATAAATACACAACTGCATAAAAACCTTGCAGTCTTTCTGTGGTGTCGTGTCACTTCTTGATTATCTCCAACCCCAGCTGCCACTTCAGGTTCTGACAGTGCTTAGAAGCCCTCCTGTGGGAATGAGGGAGTTTCACAATTAATTTTTATTAATATTGCCTGACAGTCTTAGTTTAGTGAACAAGGTTCTACAACTTTTCAGGAAGGCTGTTCTTGAGCTGAGTGTATCGGCAGAGGTAAGCCCACATGCACACGTAAGCACATATATGAAATTTGTCATGTGTGGTGAGCAACCTCCCTAGGTGTGTGAGGGTTTGAATAATTACTAATAGCAAATGTTAGAGGCAACATAAAAGGTCTGAGTGAGTCCTGTGGTTTCATTGTTGCCATGGACAAATACGAGTTTCCTTCTATGTAGCTGAACACTGCCCATTAGAGATCTGTGTTTTGTAATAACAATAATAATTAGGTATCAAACAGTTTGGGACCTATCAGTCAAACTAGGGAAAACAACCTACAGGTCTTTTTTCTTTACCTTTTCCCTTTCTTTTCTTTCTTTTCTCTTTTCCTTTTTCCTTTCCTTTTTTTCTCTTTTCCCCACTTTCTCTTTTCTTTTCTCTTTTTTCTTTACTCTTTTTTCTTTTTCTTCTTTTCTTTTTTTCTTTTCCTTTGTCTTTCTTTTCTCTTTTTTCTTCTTTTCCTTGTATGTACAGAGTAAGCTCAGCTTTTCAGTTAATACAAGATTGACATTCAAAAAATATCCATGCAGAATTATCAAGCTCAAAGCCTTTCTTTTCATAGATTCAGACTTTTGGGTAAAAATCCCAGTCATCTTTATCTGTATGTCTGCCTGCCTCTACCTCTCAAATTTTTGTAAACATATTTTGGGGGTTGTGTTTGGAACATGAAACCTACTTTTCATTAAAAGAAAAATCCAACAACAAATGCTTTGGATGTGTTACTCTTCTTCAAAAGTGTTATCTTGCTAAAAATTTGTCTCTTCTGTTTAACAAATGAATCCCCCAAAACTAATGCTGTTCTTTTTCAGGCTCAATTGACCACAATCAGAATATTTCTGTCTGAAATATTTCTTTTGACCCTTATCTATGCTTGCCTTAGGTCTAATGAAGACTCTTGAATATTTGAATTCAAGTATCTCAGCTGCCATTCACCAGTAGGGTCCAAATATCATGTATTGATAAGTATCCCATGATGTAATCTACCCTCTGGTGGCACCACTGTGATTTTCACTGGAACATTGTCACTGTGTGCATGTTAGAGGATGTCATTCAACAAGGACACATCTGAAATAGAGTGATGAGTAAACAATAGCTCTTAGGAATATGCATTAATGCTAAGGAAAACTGACATAAAATATCTGATGAGTTTTCACATATGAAAACAAAATAGTATAGGATGCCAGAAATGGTTCATTTTGATTTAAAAGTGCCATCAGGAAATATTTGCTGTGAGGGTGGTGAGACACTGGAAAAGGCTGCCCAGAGAAGCTATGTATGTCCATCCCTGGAAGTGTTCAAGGCCAGTCTGGATGGGATTTTGACATGCCCCTGCCCATGGCATGGGGATTGGAACTAGATGATCTTTAAAGTCCCTTCTAATCCAAACCATTCTATGGTTCTATGATTTTATTCTGTCATGTTGTTACAGAATCTACCATAGCTGTATTTCTACTTTTTTGCCCTAATTTGAAATTAGAAAAAGTCCTGATACTAGAAAAGAAACCTGCAGGATGGGAAATTCACATTTATGTTGCTCATCTGTCTGTCTTTTAGCAATATCACATATTTTCAATTCAGAATCCAGGTTAATTTTTGAATGTATGTTAAATGATGAGACATGACAGAATTTCCTTGTGTTATTAGTGATCTGTATGATGCTTCTATTTTATATTTTCAAACAGACTAAGACATAGATTCATGCTGTAGTAGGAACCTTAATATTCAATTTACCCTGGGCTTTCATACTTAAAGGAGAGTGAGTAGTAATATGAGAGAATCACTGTCATAGTGAAATAAGTATTATGTGTCTTGAGAAGTTCAAATTGAAGGTGTCTATGTGTTAGCTAGAGCAGGCTGCTTTTATCACCATTTGGTAGGAATCTGATCAACAGAATTAATAGAGTTTAGGGTGTGATACATGTAAGCAAATCGAGGTGTCTACTTTAGGATGGCCTGAACCTCAGCTGAAAATTACTACTGTTATCTGTGGTTTATATAAGAACTCCTTCTGACCTCAAATTACAAAGTTAGTAGTTAGTATCTATAAAAATTTGTTTCCATATTAGACTAGGGTTGCATAGTAATATTCTAAAATATATTTAAGAAAAAAAAAAAAAAGAGGAAGATCCTGGAAGTGTTTATCTCCATGAAATACTGAGAAATTTGATAATTTAAATGAGACAATAAATCTCTAAATATTTAAAATTACTGAGGTGAATTTCACCAAAAAAAACAAAGAAATTTGATTCTGGATTTCAAAATCCTTTAGAACTGATAAAAACTTTGTGTGAAGATATATATATACACAGACAGCTTGCACACACTAACATATATGTATTCAAGCATTCTGACTAGAGGAATGGCTTTAATAAGCAATCATCTGGCAAAGGTTCTTCCAATAAAATGTTATGTCCAGTTTTGAAAAGTGAAAGGTATGAATATTTTAGAAAAACATTTGAAGACTAATTCAAACAGAGTAAGAACCCTTATGTTTTAACCATCGCTGTGTTACATCCTTTATTAAGTAACAGTATCCAGGGTACAAATAATGGATCTTCTTTGCATTTCATTTAACAAATATATTGATTGAAGTCCTTTTTCAAACCTCAGCAGATGGGATGCTTTAGGGGTAATTTTTTCAAAGGAAGTTTGCATGGGGATTTAACCAGCCAACTTCCCTTGATGTTAGTAGGAACTATGTGACTAAACCAATACACTACTTTGAAAAGACACCCCTAAACACCTCATGTTGAATTGCTGGAAGTCTTTGAACTCAGCAGGATCATTGCCTGAATAAGAAGTGGTGGCTTAGATCCAACATATGAATCAGTTATAATAAAAACAGTGCTATAAAAGAGACAAAGATTGCATTTGGCCGAAGAGAAAGGGAAGGTTTGGGTAGCATAAAGCTAGCAGATCTGGTATTAAACCTCCTCTTCCTCCCAATTCCATCTTGGAAAACACTTCTGGGAACATCATAGATTAAGTGGTTTCATTAAAATAACTGTAATTTTCTCCAGTCTGTTGCTAGCAAGGTGGTCCCTACCAGATTTTACTGTAGTACATTTTAAAGCAGACCTTGGCTTGTTCCAGAATGTCATTTATAGACAGCAAGATGATGACCAGCCTGAATCTAAGGGCAAAGACCTACAACAAGGAGAAGTTTCTGTCTGGAGACTGGTCTGACCTAAGACATTATTACTTTAAATTTACACAGAATTTGATTCAAGTAGTTCACTCTATCATAATTTTCCTCCTGACTTTTTTAGCATCCTAGACAGGAACTAATATATGATTAGGGTGAATCAAGGTGGAATCACTTCCAATTCTTCTTTGACTTCATACACTGCCTTGGCAGGAGCTCTGTGTCCCCTCTGTCTCCCATAGAGAAGAAATAGAGGTCTCATAGATGGCTTTTATAGGTCATGCTGAGTGGGAACATACAGCAAAGGTCAAATTCAGCCCAAATTATTTCAAATCATAATGTCATTCTTTGAATAAGCCTTCCTTTATAAAATCTTTAAAACAAAGTATTTTGAACCATTCAGTTGGAGAACTCTGATTTGACTTAGGTTTTGCTTCTGATTATAAAAGAAACATATTATTTTAGGATGAAAATAAAAGGGAAATACAAATAATTACTACAAAATACACAAAATAAAAATAAAAATTAAAAAGATTTATCACAGCCATAGGTAATGTTAGTCTGGCAACATTATTTTGATAGAAATAGTATGCCCAGGAATACGTTGTCATTAGATACGATTAAGGTAATCATTCTAAAATTAGACAGACAGAGATATACCATTGTTATCTCCTGCAGCTGCCTGCCTACCAGATTTGTGACATTTTAGGGGTATCTTTCCAAAGCATCATTCAGAGTTTTAGCTGCATGACTCTCAGAAACATCAACAGAAGCTGATCGATTAAATCCTGCACTTGCCCTCACTTTGAAAAATTTTCCCCTAAGCATCCTGTCTGTTGGGCTTTGGGAAAGGACTTCACTGCTGCCATGTAGAGAAACAAAGAAAATATTCAATTTGTATTAGAAGTCAAATTAAATTAATTTAAATTAAAATAAAATAAGAATAATATAAAATAAAATAAGATAAAATAAAGATCAGTATTTCCACTTTTTCTCTGCTCCCTTGATTGCTGCTCTGGTACTGTAAATGCATTCCAAGCTTTGTTACATCCATCAGGGATGGTACAGATGGACATTTTGCCTGTCCAACCTGACTCAACTGCTTGAAGATTCATCAGAGAGAATCTGTTGGCAATTGCAAATGGATCCAATCCAGAGCCAGCAGATTTTGTCTCTCTAGAGGAAAGCAGGACTGTAAAGGGCAGACTAGACTGGCAAAAATATTTACTTTTGTATTTCATCACTTCAAATTTATAATGGGACAAAATGCCTTTAAAACTTCACCTTTTTAAAAGGACACTAACATATTTTCAGTGCAATTCATTTGCTGGCAAGTCAGACACTAGAGAGAGGGAAGCATTTTAAACTAAAAAAAAGAAAAGAGGAAAGAAGAAAAGGGAAAAAAAAGCAATCAGCAGGGTGACATATACTTTATTAGTCCCTTCAAAATCACTTCCTCCCCTTTCTCCCTTTTATATTTCTTGTCTTTCTATGTGCTCTCCTTGTTACATTACATCCCTCATTTTAGACATTTTAATCCCTCCAAAGGGTTGCATCCCAGTGGCACAGACAGTTGTAAGGTACAATTCTCAGCTACACCATGGCTCTTTTATGGTGCTGTGGCAGCGAAAAGCGGCCTTATAGCCCATGGAACTGGCCACTGTGGAATATCTTCCCCATTACGCACAAAACGGGGTTTCAAAAAGTGAGTAAAGTCAGCACATTGGCTATATAATGGCCTCTGTCACATTTCTCAGTGTAAAAGACCCCATGCCTAGTGTAAGCATGGGGAATGATGAAAGGGGAACTTGCCTGAAGTCTTATCATGGCCTCAAGAGAAAAATTGCACAAAATTCAGGTTGTGATAAAAATCAGGCTACTCAAAAGCCCTAAAGGGTAACTTTTTGCTCCTGAATCAGCCATGGTGCAATGAGCAGAATCAGTCATTTGTTGCCTCTTGTAGAAATATAGAAGTCTTGTAGAAATATGTAGAAGTTTTTCTGGGGTAAATATGAATGTATGGAATTTCCTTACTTCACATCTGAGGAACTGTGAAACATCAGTATTTTCCTTCCTTCTCGTATTCAGCAGCTGAAGGAATTTTCCCTATTTTTGTATTTACAGGTGAAAGCCTTGTTTGCAGCATAGTTAAGAAGACATTTTTGTGTTTTCTATTTTTTTGTAATTGAAGCTTGAGATGGTCACCACAGTCTCTTTCTGAATCCAATATGGTTGTATAACTTGCCTTCTCCTTTTCTTCTGCACCCTGTGTAGTCAGTTGTTAAACAACAATAAAGTTGGTCAGAACATTTTTCTTCCCAGGCTTTCATATATTTGCTTCACCTTATCTGTGCTTCATCTAACTTGGGTACTGCTGGTACTCATAGGAAATGCACTCTGAGGTTCCTTCTCGCTCACCTCAGGGACTCTTCAGTCCTTTGAAGAGCTGCAAGTGACAAAGCCATGCAGAAAGTGCTGAATTAGGATTACCTTTCTGCTAGTTCTGCTTTCCACTAACACCCTTGTTGAAACAGTGAGTCATCCCTCAGCTATGCCACTCCATTTGGGCATACTAAATAATCCTGATGTAAATGTTCACAGCCACATGAAGCACACCGTTGAGTGCTCAATAGCAGGTACACTTCACTGCATATTGTCAGCAGACTGTGTATGGAATTTATTGCTCTTAAAAAAAACACTCTGAAAACATAACTAACTACAAACCATTTTCTGAGGAAGTGCTCTGTGACAAAGGTATGAAGCGGACCTTTACTACTGGCTGCTGGGAATCCAAGTGGATTTCTCAGCTACAGAATGGAGAGGAGCTTCAGGCTCACCTGGTTTGGTGCTGAGCACTGGCCACAAGTTCTGGCATGTTCTCAAGCCCCATCAACATCAATTGAGTTGAAACTCCCTTTTTCCCATTATTCTCTTCCTGTTAGTAGGTTTTCTATTACTTCCAGTGAGTTTTGGGTCAGTACTCCCTGACTAAAGAAATCAAAAGGGAGAGGGGTTAAAGTGGTGATAGGTACCTTTGTGCCTTCTGTATTCTCAGCCCTGACCAGCTGCTGAAGGAAGATAAGGCAGCCTGAGAGCGCCTAGAATTTATATTCTGCACACAATATTGTACATCATATAAATGCTGCTTTGTATAAGTGGGTGGGGTTTATCCTTCTTAATTTTCAGCTTTTTTGTATTCTGGAGACTAGAAAGGAAACAATATGGGCCATTTTCAGTTCTGAAGAATTTACCACTACACTTTCCTACTTCTCTTACACCCTCCAAGAGTACCTTTAGCAGTCTGTTTGCAGCTTTGTTTATTTTAGCATGCTATTTAAATTAAACTGGAAAAGTGATATTGCAATCATTAGTTGGTTCTGCAGTGGATTCCCAGTACATTATTTACTTAGAGGCTTTGAGTTCCTTTAGAAAAAAAGTTCCTGTGCAAATGTCAGTGTTAACTGTATAAATGTACACATATATCTATATATCTATACAGATATATATCGCTAAAGGTCTATGTGTGCATGTCACTACTGTTAATATTATTTTTATTATTTTATTATTTCACTATTTCTTTCCTGTGGTTATTTCTTCTTTTGTTTTTGCTTTTCCTACTCTTTCCTCCAGAAAAAAAAGTTGTGTCACTTACTGTTAGAAAACATAACAGTTTTTAAATCTATTTTCTTCTCTTTTTAATCCTACTTTAATCCTTTGGAGCTATAAACCAAGGAAAATGCCTGGTTTCTACTGTATATATTTACAGCTTCTATTCTAAATAACTTTAGTGCTTTAGGATTTGCAATCACCATAATTTCCTGTATGGAGGAAAAAAGAAAATCAGACTTCTAAGCCCCACAGGGAACAATTCAGCTCCACTGGGTTCTTTAATGTAGGATACATATAAAAGCAATCAGAGCTGTTCTTTCTCCACTACAGCTATTTGGCTCCTTGCTGCCATTGTCTGGCATACTCTTACCTTCAGTTCTCAGGCATAAATGCATTTAAATAACTAAATACACTGAGCCAGTTATTAAATTCACCATCATGCAAAGGATGGACAAAGCTTAGAATCATCTTCCAAAGATGATAATTCTGTAATTCATGTGAGTGTAAGAATTTGCCTTACACAATCTTTACTTGTGTGATAAAGAAAATTATTGATGGAATAGAAACAAAAAGTGACCATGAGCTCATAAACCAGTTTCATCATATGAGCTTCAGAGATACAACTGTTCATGCCCCTATCTTTCTGTTTGCTACTTTTATACTCATTAAATAAAATGTACACAAGAAGAATAGGGAACAGAGATGAAAAGACTCATTAAACCATCATATTTTTGTGTCATTACAGCATTATTGGTTTTATTTTCTCATTCTTCCTAGGAGAATAAAAAGAGAAAGGAAAACATTTCCTAATGTATGATTTAATAATGAGTATGTTTGGTATGAGCTGTGGGATATTTCATCTCTGGTTAACATAGTCAAAACCTGGCCATGTTCATGAAACATCTTGAAAATTAATCCATTAATGCATAAGCCTAAAGCTACAAAAATACTCGCTTAGTAACCCTCATTGAAGTCAAAGGAAGTATAGCACCTACACAGCATTCAAAATCAGTCCTTAAAGAAAGAAAGACTGGAACGGACTATCTTGGTTATTAAATTTAGTTCCTTAGTGTCATATGTAGTTATAAATTTTATGACCCTGAAGCTTCTTTCTAAGAATGAGATAAATTCTTGAATCCTTCTACTCTGAAAGATGGCTCTTTGCCTTGTGTGGTCCTATTTGGGGCATATATTGTCCTTAAGGAAAAGGGAGTTGTCCTCAATATTTAGCCTGTGATACGTTTGTACCAGTCAGCTGTCGATCTGCTGTCTGTCTGTCTTCTAGTTTTTTCAGACTTCCAGTACTACACAGTTTTGCACTGGAAGACTGAACATTTGTTCAGAAGTTTGAAGCCTATTGACAGTAGAAAAGTTCTTTTCAGTTGCCTGTCATGGACTGCTGAGAACAGCTTCCTCAGGGCTAAACAAATGAAGCAACTTCTTGTTCATATAAAATATGTTTCTACACTCTTGATCATCATACTCATCCTTTCCTATGCCTGCTACTGTTCAAAGACAAAGTTATTTAGTTCTAATTTCCTTCCTGATTCTGAAATGGGAGTGATGATGGATGGTCAGTGTGGGGAATTATCTCTGCTGCTTCTAAGTCACAGCTGAGAGTAATCAAGGATAAGCAGCACATGGAGACCAAAATGACAGGACTGACCCACAACTGGTGGCTTTATAAGCAAAATAAAACCTGACATTTGATGGAATTTGACAGAAACAAAAATCTGTGACCAAATACCATGATTCACAGGCTTATAATTCAGGATCTTCAGATCACAAAGAGGTAGGCCTCCTTTTCAAGAAGGAAACCTAACAAACTGTATGAGAAACCAATATCATTGCCGTATCTGAACAACGGCTGTTTTTAGTACAGAATCATGTTTTGCTTTTCATTTTTAAAAAAATTTCTCAAGCTGGGAAAGCTAGCAAAAATAACTGAGTGGAGCAAAGCCACATTCCTGTGTGGATTCTCTGATAGCCAATGCAGGATGGTTTTGGTCAGGATGTGAAATTATCAGAACTGTCGAATAATTTAGTTTGGAAAAAACCTTTAAGATCATCAAGTTCAACTGTAAATCTCACACTACCAGTCTACCACTAAACCATGTCCCTAAGTGCCACATCTACACATCTTTTAAATACCTCCAGGGGTGGTGACTCAACCATTTCCCTGGGCAGCCTGTTCCAATCCTTGATAACTCTTTCAGTGAAGAAATTTTTCCTAACATCCAATTTAAACCTCCCTTGGTACAACTTGTGGCTCTGTGAGAGAAGAAAGAACAGGAAAAGGTTGGATAAGGACTATCATAGTAACAGATTCAACAGTCCTCAGGTTTAAGGCTAGAGCAAAATGATCAGCATGAGAGATGTGAAACACTGTTTTCAGAACTTCTATTTGACTATTTTAAAAGAGGTGAGCCCAGTGCCTTGCACCTACAGACAAGGAGAAAACACAATGTGGAAAAGGTGTTGATTCACTAAGCAGGACTGTGGTGGTGTTCCTGAAGAACCAGCCACAACAGAAGTATGCCTTTAAAGATTTAGTCAGAGAGCACTGAATCTTGAATTGCTATATTTCTGAATAAAAATCTGCTTGAACAAGAAAGCATAGGTGGGATGCAACACCTTCCAGAGTGGTTGACTCCCCCTAGAGTTGAGTGCAAGCATCTGAGAAGTCCTGCTACATTAAAACTGCGCCAGACAAGGTGCTTCCAGAGCATCACATTGCAGCAACCAGAAGCATGCTACAGGCACAAATATACAGACTTAGACTGTGTAGACTAAGAAATATACCTGGTTAAGATGATTATAGTTAATTTTAGCATGTTATCATAGAATCATATAATCATTCAGGTTAAAAAGACTTGTAACCTGGGAGAATAGACCGACCCCCACCCACCTACAGTCCCCTTTCAGGTAGCTGTAGAGGGCAATAAGATTCCCCCTGATTCTCCTCTTCTCCAGACTAAACAGCCCCAGTTCCCTCAGCTGCTCCTCATCAGACTTGTGCTCCAGACCCTTCACCAGCTCTGCTGCCCTTCTCTGGACATGCTTCAACACCTCTACATCCCTTGTGAAGTGAGGGGCCAAAACTGACCAGAGTATTCGAGGTGTGACCTCACCAGTGTTGAGTATGGGGGGAAAATCACTGCCTTAGTCCTGCTGGCTACACTGTTTTAGATACAAGCCAGGATGTTGTTGGCCTTCTTGGCCACCTGGGCACACGGCTGGCTCATGTTCAGCCAGCTGTCAACCAGCACCTCCAGATCCTTGCCCACCAGGCAGCTTTCCAGCTGCTCTTCTCCAAGCCTGTAGCATTGTGTGGGTTTTGTGTGGCCCAAGGGCAGAACACAGCACTGAACCTTGTTGAACCTCATTGTTGGGCCCTTCAGCCCAGCCTGTCCACACCCCTGTGGACAGGGGTCTTCCCCCTTGCCTTCCTGCAGATTAATGCTCCTGCTCAGATTGATTTCATCTGCAAACTTACTGAGGGTGCACTCACTACACTCATCCATATTGTCAATAAAGACATTAAACAGGACTGGCCCCAGCACTGATTCCTGAGGAACACCATTTCTGATAGGCTGCTGTCTGGATGTAACTCCATTTACTACCACTCTTTGGGCTCGGCCATCCAGCCAGTTTTTACCCAACAAGGAGTATGCCCTTCCAAGACATGAGCATTTTCTCCAGGAGAATGCAGTGGGAGATGGTGTCAAAAGCTTTACTAAAGCCCAGGTAGAAAACATCCACATCCCTGCATCCACTAGGCGGGTTGTCTTGTCATAGAAGGAGATCGGGTTTGTCAGGCAGGACCTGCCTTTCATAAACCCATACTGGCTGAGCCTGATCCCCTAGTTGTCCTGCATGTACTGCATGATGGCACTCAGGATGATCTGCTCCATCACCTTCTCCAGCACTGAGGTCAGGCTGACAGGACTGTAGTTCCCTGGATCCTCCTTCCTTCCTGTCTTAGATGGATGTCACATTGGCTAACCTCCAGTCACTTGGGACCTCCCAGGACTGTTGATAAATGATGGGAGTGGCATGGTGAGCTCCTTTGCCAGCTCCCTCAGTACCCTTGGGTGGCTCCCATCTGGCCCCATAGACTTGTGCGCATCTAGGTGGAGCAGCAGGTCACTGACTGTTCCCTCCTGGACTTTGGGGACTCCATTCTTCTCCGCATACCTGTCTTCCAGTTCAGGGGGCCAAGTATCCGGAGGGAAACTGGTCTTATTATTAAAGACTGAGGCAAAGAAAGCATTAAGTACCTCAGCCTTTTCCTTATCCTTTGTGGCAATGTTCCCTGCTACATCCAATAAAGGATGCAGATGATCCTTGGCTCTCCTTTTGTTTCTAATGTATTTGTAAAAACATTTTTTTGTTATGTCAAAGGTTCCATGTATAAACAGTTTCTCTCTTCTTTAATCAGCCATAAATATGTGTGGTTGTTGGAAGAAATTAATATATTATTATTTACATTTGTCTTATATTCAGGTGCAAAACATAGAAAGGGACATACATAAATACACGGGCATGCATCAAAATGGTATATACTCCATATTCTCAGGAAACTAGGTTAAAAATGTACCTGATAGAACAAATGAGAATAAAGTAGCTTTGACATTTAAAAAATACTGTGAAAATAGTTTTTAATTTTCCCATCAAGTTCTAAAAAACACAAGAGTTAGAAATTTAAAAGCAAAATGCCCCAAATGAACATACAATATCACCTGAAAACCTTTATTTTAGGGTTCATAACACACCAGTTCATTTTGGCTTCATTCTTTTAGCACATGCTGTCATGCTTTTGGGTTTCAGCTGGTAAAAGAAAAATAAAATGTGATGAGGAAATTCTGTAAAAGGAGTATTAGCAAGTTGGCTGAACACACCAAGTCCTTGAAAGCCCACAAGAAAGTTTATTCTTTTGGCCATCCTAATGTCAGGAACAAAGTTACAATGATATTTGGAGACCAATTCTCAGCTGGCATCAATTGGCATAGCTGCACAATGGAGCTATTCTGGATGAAGCTTTGCTGATTTCCATCTGTAAGGGATTTGGTTTTAATCTTCTGATACTGACTACCATTATAGTCTTCTCCAACTGACTCAAAAGAAAAGACCTACTCTTTTCCATTGGGTAATGCATAACGATTCCCTAACGTTTATACCAAGTATTAAATGGCTAACACTATAGGGAGAGTGGTTCTGGCTTCACTGGTCTTCTTAAACTCTCCCATATCTGTGGGAATCTTGAAACTGAGTGAGAATAACTGATTCAAATGTGATGCTTCCCAATGTTTCCTTTCCATAACATTGTCATAAACAAAATTTTTATTTCTATTCATCCACTACTTCATAGCTCAGAAAATCTGGCACTTTATTTTCTTGTTTTAACAGTTACTTGTGTATTACCCTTTGGATATAGTTATTTATTTTATTTTATATCCTCTCTTTGCTTCCAGTCTTTATTTCTTTTCCTTTTTATTTACCAGTAGGGAGACTTAGATAGGCTCAGTTTTTTAATCCTCTTTAAAAATTTAAAAAACCCAATTAAGTCTGCACAAAGTCTTGTTTTTCTGAAGGAAAAGAAAATCAGGCTTCCTGCAACATAATGCCTTGCACTTCTATAGACTCTTTTATCTGAGGTTCTCAACTAGCTGTAAAACATGCATTCATTAATTAAACCTTGAAAGAGCCATGAGACAAAACATTATGCCTAGACTGCAGATAGGTAAACTGAGAAACAGAAATTCCATGTTATGCTAAAAGTAACCCAGATTGTAAGAACTGGGACCAGGACTCAGGAGTCCTCATTTCTAAATGACAGCTTTCAGTTCCACGTGAAGTCCAGTCCAGTACCAACTATTTTAATACATAAAATTCAATGTTTCTTCTAGAGTTAACAACAACAGCAAACCTTATTTTGTTGTTGTCCAGAATGTTTCTAAATCACAGCCTCCTTTCTCAAGAAAAGGACTGGCATGCAGGTTCTCAGTAGGTATAAACTGCTGTAATTTGACTTTAGCCTACTGAGATCTGACAGTGTCCTAGGCAAGATGAGTCTGTCCTTAAGAGAGCCCACATACATGATGGACAACAGTAGCACTAAGAAGAGCATGACCCTGTATAGCAACTACTGAAAACTCAATGGCTGTGCGTCTTACAGCTATCCTTAAAACAGAACATAAGTAAAAATGTATTTGCCATCTAAGAATGATGTTGAAAGACAAAGTGAACTATATGCTTTAATAAGTGGGCATAACTTTGTGGCAGCAACAGGAGAGAGAGAGAGGATGAGAGGACAATTAAGGTTTACTTGTCTGTCTCAAGAAAACAAGAAAGAGACAAAGGCAGAAAAAAACCTACTTGCTCATTTTCATGACCACTCTTTCTTCCTGATGGTATAAAACAGAGAGAAATAACAGAAGTTTTTATATTGAAGTAAGAACAAAATTCATCAGACAGATGTTATTTCAGCATCAAGCTATAGACGGATCAAGGGAACAAGCATCATAGAATAGTCAATCTGAGGAAACACACTTTCAAGACATTACTAAGGAAACAAGGTGATTTGTTTCATGCACAGCTTCTTTATATTCACTCTGAAGGTTCCTTAAGTTAGGATTCAAAAAATATTTATTCAGTTTCTTATATTTAACTGTGGATTGAAGTCCATAGCCTTTAGGAGACTAAACTGAGATTTCAAATTTAGAACTGATTTCACTACTGTTCTGAAAGGTTTTGATCCATTGGTAACAGGATTTACTTCATCTAACCATAGTTGTCTAAAAATTACACATGTCAATTATTCAATCTCAACCTCTTCAAAATCCAATAGAGAAACAAGTACTTCAAGGAGGAATTCTACCTAAATAGGTGCTTCCATCTGAAAATGTCTATTTGTCACCACTGAGTATAAAAGAAGCCTTGGTTGGTTAGCTCAGCCATACACAGACAAATTAAAACAGTTTAAGGAAGATAAACCTCAGCCTCAACTGGTTTCCATAATAGACATTCATGCATACATGTAACAACCAGCTTTTGCTGGTGGAATGAAACTTCCACATCCCACAAGTGCTGAGAATAATTCATTTTTATGCAGAGACTCTTAATTGAATCTTCTAATCCAAAATGAAGAACCGATTAACAATCTAGAAGACTAATAGCACCACAAAAGGTAGAGTTCCTGATAGTTAAGAAGGAGGAACAGAAAATAAAAGAATTCATAAATAAGGCCTCAGAAAGGTGTATTTCAATAAATTCAGAGAATTGGTCAACAGCATGTCAGGAAAGAAAAGTAATGGAGAAGCAGTGTTTCTTTAAATACACTATGTTAAAAGAAAAAGTTATAATAATATGAAGAAAGAGTAGAAACTAGGAAGGGATAAGATTTACTACATCAATACGCTTTTATTGATCTTAAATACAGAAAGGAAGAAAATGGAAATGAGAAATAATTTCAAAGCCAGCTTACGTTGATCTCTATCTGTGCTATTGATGAATTGAAGATATGGCAAACCTTCCCTCATTCTTTTCAACTTCACTTATGCTTTCCATATGATCCCTTTTGAGTGGATCCAAACCAGCCCAAGAAAAACTGATTACTCTTCTGTCAGATCAACAGCTTGATCTGGTTCGCAGAGCAGCTGCACCATTACTAGTACCAATATAAGGGATGGTGTGGGAATGTGAGGAAGGGTGGCAGAACCTGGCAGTCACTTCAGTAGCATGCTCCTGCCTTGGCATGTGTTGACCATAAAGCTGCATTTTATAAAGGCTAAAAAGATAATAGCATAAGAATATAAAGACAAAATGTAAAAGGAACAATGCGAAAAACGTCATTATACTACAAAAGTTCATATGATACCCTAATACTAAAACAGGGCCAAGAAAGGACCAAGATCTTTCTGCAACAAAGAGAGAGTTTGTTCAACAAAACTCTATAAAGATGCTATTTTTCTTTCTTCTTTTTTATATATATATATATATATAAAATTTATTATAGGGTGCAGCTGCCTTCAGTTAACTGACAAAATTTATGTTGTGGAATGATGACAGCTATTGACCCTAAAAATGAAAATCAGAGGGCACTAGTATAATTATATGTATAACCGTATGTATTTTGTTCTTATGTTGGCGCATTTCACATCAGAATCTGTATTGGACTTTGAAGCAGTCTCATGGTTGCTAGTGGTTTCCTTTGAAAAGCTGGGAAAGAGTGTACCAGAAAAAATGCAGGAGAGCAAACATTGCCTCTGTGTTTAAAAAGGAAAAGGAAGACGAATGATAAACAGGTCATGTATATTACTGCCGGGTATTATGTAAGTCCTCATTTGAAGTGCATTTATCTAAAATGTATGTGTGTTATGTGCATGAATTATCTGTATAATGAGCAAGTTTTCTCAATAAATTGATAGTATATACAAATGTAAATATTTATATTTGTATTTATATTTTTCCTTCCATATTACAACTTAAAAAACCTGATGGTTTAACTTTCCTAATCTACTAATATTTTGTTTGATTGATTTTTTTAACTCTCTGCCATTTAACATTTAGTGGGGTACAGAAAAAATCTGCTTTGTTTAAGGGAATTAAATACATGTTTTTGTGTGTGTGTGTGTGTATACATCTCACAACAGTAGAGAATTCACATTCTTCATGGACCAGTGATTGCCCCAGTTTGCCAGTAATTGAAAGGTGCTTGGCACATTTCTATTAAAAAACTTTCTCTTTATGAATTTTTAAGCAAATTTATTTAAACAAGTGATGTATGAATAAAAAAAATAATAATCCTGTAACCTAAAAGCACCCTCCTGGTGTACCTGTCAAGATTATTTTCAGCGTTGAGGCATCTCTGAACCATGCAGTGAAACAGAAACTCCTGTGAGGATGTCCTGGAGAAGCAACAAGCTCTAGATTCAGAAGCTGGTTAGACCCACCAATGTGATGCTTTAGTAAAGGCTTCTCAGTAATCCTAGTCAGCACACTAACATAATGTTCTCTTATCATTTCTACATTGTTTTTAAGGCTCCAAATTTCATCTCTGAGTAAGACCACGTCATTCTTTTAACTTGTGTAACCTTTCAGTGGTGCAGGCCTACCTACTGCGCTATACTACATTGCCTAGGGTATATGTTCCTTACAGAAAGGACAAAAAGGAGCATTATTACACCCATCTACACAGGAGAAAATCAAGGTCCAGGCAGAGGGCAGCACTTCCCTGTCTCCTAAAACGTCAGTAGTAGTCTTGGAAATGGAGGCTGCACAACACCACATTATCAGTCCAAAGTCTAAAGGAAAATAAAACAATAACAGACTCTAGTTTTTCTCCTTGATATTTTTCTGTGACACAAAGAAATTACTCCCATTTAGTGCCACTCTGACCTTGACCTTGGAGTTGAACTTGGTTCCTACACAAAATTCCCTTAATCTTCTCCTTGTATGTACCCTCAGCCCACAGTTCATTCTTTGACATTGATTTTTCTTTACTGATGTGTTGTCTTTTCTGATTTGTTTAGATTTGAATCATAATTTACTCCTCAATCCAGGCTGATGTTGCCACTCAATTCAACCTGCTGCTCAGATTCTGACACATTTATTCAAAGAAGAGTTGTAGATACAGCATGGAAGTGTGTTTTAAATTTTAGTATCAATCTGACCAACACCCCCAGGTACTGGATGCAATGGGAGTGACTACCTCTGCCTTTTACTCAATTTTTTGATCTTTGAGGGGAAAAAACCCAAACTGTTAAATTAGTAGCTCAGATGACTGTTCTGTGTGTTTTCTCTCTCCATCCTTTCTTCCCTTCCTCCTTCACATTTTCCACATTTTCCTTCCCCCCACCCCCCACCCCCTTTGCAATCTGTTGTTTTCTTTTACTTCGAGAGATAACTATGGTAAATAAATACAGATTTAATCTTCAAATCCCCCATCAAGAGAAAATGCACAGTCCAGGTGAATAGGGGAAAGATAGACAAGAAAGGGAGTGGAAAATATAAAGAAAAGAAAAATCACTCTGCCGATCAAATCTTTCATTTCCAAAAAGAAATAATTACAGTGATGGTCAGTGGGGAGATTTTGGCAATTTACAGTGGTATAGCAGCAAGTTCCTATCAACAAGATTTGTTATTCAGGGCAAGCCACAGAACTACAGGTCCTGAAGCGTTGCCTATAATCTTTATTTCATTTTTAGATGTTATGCTGTAATAAAATCTAAAAAGGGGATACATAAAAAGTTATAGAGGTGGGCAAAAACATGGTTTGAAGTTGTATGGCATTTCTTGACAGGGCATGTTCCTAAGGATATGCAGAGAATAACAAATGCTATTTGAAATAAGTACAATAGAGATCTGAAACTAGATTGAAAACCCAAGTCAATTTTCCTGAGTGTCATTTGATTAGCTTTCTGAAGCTTAAACAATGCTGGGGATTCAGAGTGGAGAGGTGCTTGGGAACACAGTGAGAAATGGGTTACTCCTACCAATTTCATTTCTGTAGCTTTACAACATTATCATTGCACATTGTTTCAGTGTTTTTGCAATAATCCATAAATGAAGCAATATCAGAGGGAATTTGATTGATAGCTGGGAAAACACAAAAACTGTGAAAGTTATTTCTTTGCTCTCTCTCTGTCTGTCACTGCCTTCTGGGCAAGAGATGTTACTAGTAGCTGTATAAAATAGCTAGAGCCTATTGCCTAGCTGTGTATATGGGAAAACACTAACAAGTTTGTGGATATTGCTTTGGACAACTAAAAGGTGACAAATATGCATGTAACATATTTGACTTGTGGATTGGTTTGAGTGGTTGGTGGTGGTGCTTTTTTTCACCAGATATTGCTTGCTTTTTATCTCTGAATTTAGAAAAAGGTGTCTTGCAACAAAATTAACCTTGAACTTGGTTTTCACCTTTGGGGAACTTTAGATTGAGAATGAGTGTACAGATAGCATTTTGATCTGAATAAGTCTTTCAGAGCTCAGATTTGCATGTTTATACATGTATGTATAAACTCTCCCAAAAGGACTGAGATACATCGCAAATTCAGACTGATAATAAAATATGTTCTTTGCCGTTTCATCTATACTCTCTCCACTTCTCTCTTTTTCTTCTTATTTTAATGTTCAAATTCTCTAACTGTTCTTCAAAGTTAGATTACTTTAAAGGGACAGTTTGTTTGGTACCATTTTTTTTTTTTTAAATCCATAGCAGAACATCTCCTTTAAAGTTCTGGCAAGGTGTGGTTGCAGAGCCTGTGTTACGGGCAAGAATTACCATCCAGGGACTCAGTGGAGATAGTAATGGAGATGGTTCTAAGAGGGCCAGTGTGATTCCAGCTTTCCTTTGGGGATACTGCACTCTGAATGCTGCACAGGTGGTCTTTGAAACTATAATATTTCTCATTCCTTTACAAAAAAAAAATCTATTTTAAAAGGCATTTTATATTACTAACATTATTTCCTCTTATTTTTTTCTCTCTCAGAACTCTGTCAATCTGTCTGTCTCTCTACTTAACCTTGTAGAAATGGAGTGCAAATCAACCTCTGTTTGAAAGGTATTTAAATTCTCAGTAAAGTTCCCAAAATATATGCTCTGAAAGTAGTGCAATGTACTTAACTCATGACGGTGGGAAGTTGTACAGCATGCATAGATTATAATTGTTCCTCTTTGGGTTGATCCACTTCTGTTCTACCATTTGTGTATACCATGGCCTCCTCTAATGGATGTTAACAAAAATTTCAATTCATAGTGTGCGTTATGGCACATATTGTGAGTACGGAATGATGACAGACTTGGTGGGCTTCCATAGTAAATACTGCCCATGAGGAAAAGTCACTTCTGAGGCTGTGGTAAGCTGTCTCAAAATACTATTTGCTTTCCTTTTCTTTAGGATTTATTGTATTTTATCATGTATTATATATTTTATTCACAGAAGTCTTTCTAGGGATAAGGACTTCAGTACACAACAACTCCCTTGAGTGGGAGATTTCAGGACGACCTGCCAGCTCTTCTTGCTGCAGATGTCAAGCCATCTGGCTGCCATCTCTGGGGCAGGACATATCAAGGGAGTTGGCTGGTGCATTGCCCCAGCAGGAGTTACTTGGTAGGGGTGGAGAGGGGAGGGGAGTGTTTGAGAGAAAGATATAGCTAGCTACTGTCATGGGAAGTTTGTGAGTGCGACTGTTTTTATGTATATATTTATTTATTTATTTATTTATATTTATATTTCTATATATGTAAATACATTAAAAGACAGGTATACTGAGAGTCGTTACTTCCAACAAAGATTATTCTGAGCTTGGGTAACTTGGATATGAAAAACATTGTTCATGGTATTCAACATGTCTCACATTTCTATTCCATCTTTTTTATTTGTTTGTTTGCTTTGCTTTGCTTCTTATGACAATGTGGATAACGTGTGCAAGCATGACGTATGAATTCTGCTGTGTTTTATGAAAGTTTTGTATCACTGAATGTGTTTGAGTGGACAGCCATCTGTTGTCAAGAGAGGTACAAATCTTTCTCTGATCTGGAACACTAGATAATAATTAACTTAGATAATCTTCCATCCACACAGGTGTACCTTAAAACAATAGGACAGTGCAATCTCAGGAATCAGACCTTTCTGATTTTTCTACAAGGATGAGGACTTGATACAGTGGATATTCCTAACCAGACCTGAAAACAAAAGACTCTGGTAAAGACATAATTTTATATGTGGAGAGATGGCCACCAAAGGCTGAATCTTGGATGCTTGAAAGCTGACTAGAGTTTGCTGCAGGAATTAACAAAACAAAAAAGAAAAATGAAAACTGAAACCCTAAACCTGGTTAGGAAGTGACAAGACAGTGATGCTAGTAGGTGATTTCTGAGAAGACCCTAGCAAACTTCAATCAGTGGTCACATGCCGTGAGGTTTCTGAGGAATGACATATGAATCCTGTACTGGGGCAGACAGGTCTAGGAGAGGACAGATACATATGGCACAGGTCTCAGGAATTAAAAAGGGGTGAAACCAGCAACTCCATATTAAGACTTGTACTCATGGACAACTTAAATCTGAGTCTTGGTACTGAGTACTGACATTGCTTCCTAAGTAATTCTTCTGTAAGCAAGTAGAAGGCAGGAGGATGGAAAAGGCACCTTTGTCCTAGTCTGCCAAGCTGTTTATTCAGCAATGAGCAGTTTCTCTGTCTTAATTTGCTTTTTCAATGGGAATGATTGTATGGAAAGTGCTTACTTTTCCTGACATGGAAATGCTGATGGTACTACAAAGACATAACCTATACATGTTCTTCAAGAACTGGTATTGCCTAATGAACTTCTGGGAATGCAGTTGGCATTCAGAGTGCCCTTTTGGTGATTAGGATAGGCTCATGACTTTTTCCCCTCTGCCCCTGTTTGACTTCCTTGTCAGCAGTGGGAAGGGACATACATCCCATCTCCCTGAGTGCTGTCATTAGGTAGACAACAAGGTAAAGATCAGAATTTGGCAGAATTTTTCCCATGGAGATCTCTCCTGTATGGAATAATCAAAGAAGATGGGAACACAGCCCTGAAAGGGATTCTTGGAGTCACTACCTTCTTACTGAGGCCACCCCTTTGTTCTTACAGGCGGCTATGTAATCAGGCATTTCTACTTCTTGTATATATCTTTTACGTAAACTTCTTAACAGGGGTAGTCAACCAAAGGATGTGATAAGATTTCAGGTACCCTGTGTTAGTCAAAAGGAGGAGAAACAGTGTGTAATGAACGTGGCCTCTAAATATAAAGAGTAGACAACGGGAAATCAACAAACCTTACACTTTACAGTAAAGACAATAGAAATTACAAGTATTTGTTGGTCAACAGGATACTTGAGTGTCTTTTTTTAATTTAAATGTTGCCCTTATGCAATCACTCTAGCAGGGTTTGAGGTGTTTGTTTTCTCACCTTTAATTTTTTAATATCATTGAAAAGTTCTCTTCACTTTCTTTGCTTCACTTCCCTTCTCTCCTCTTTTTTTCTTCTACTTTATCTCTCTTTAAAAAATTCTGCCCTTGTTTAAAATACAGCAAACCACAAATGATAGCTAGAATTAGTCAAGTGTGCTTTAAGACCATGAGGCACTATCAGTAAATGCAATCTGTCCTCTATAGACCTAATATCCGTGGAGTTGAAACAAAACGTTGTTTATTGAATCAACACTAACCACAGCATGGCCTGCATGGGGGAACCAGGCACACATTATTGCAGAGGCTAAAGAGTGTAAAACCACTGATCCTGCAGTTACAGGGTCATAAAATCCTGCTTTCTATGTGAAAAGCATTTAATGATGGACATTTTTAATACCTCCTCTCTGGGAGACACAAAATACAAGGGACCTTGAATAATTACTCAGTATAAAATATTGGAAGTAAACTTCTGTCAACAAAGCAGATGGTCCTCCCCCTCCCTCTGACACCCCCTGAATCCTGCAGCCTTGAACATACAAAGTGTGTTCTGACAATTTGACAGTCAACAAGGAAAAGACATTTACCATTAACTCTAAATAGAAACAAGGAACACAAAATGAGAATATGGCCCTTCAATGAACATAAGTGTGAGTTCCAGTCAGCTGATCTCGGTTGTGCTTTGTGAAACAGGACTGTTTTGGCTGTCCCTGTGTGTGCTATTTTTGATGGTAATAAATAGAGCTTAACTGAATAATATTTCAAATGGGTTGCAAGCTGCAGTTTTTATTTGAGGTTGTAGTTGCTTTTAGTGCTGGGCAAAGGGATAAGCTCTGTGCAATCTTCACATCTATTTGTTGAGTTTGTACAGCACTTTCTGGATTTCTGAGTGGTACAGAAGAGGGTTATCATTTGCCTTTATTGAAATTAAGTACTTGTGGTTGAAGATCATGCATACAAGGATAGAGGATTCTTCTCTCAGCATTTACAAACAGTGTAATTCATTTAGTTTAACTGAAGACAGGTTGGATTTACGATGCTGGGTGTAAGAGGGGTGAAACCTGCAGCATCTCTACTGTATCAGCATTTTTAATGTTTATAAAATGGTTTCTGTGGTTTTGCTAAAATAATTTTAAACTTAAAAAGAACATTCTCACACTTGCTAGACAAGGCCACACTGGTGCAAATGCAAGTAACAAGTGGATATCATGTTCTCATATTCTCAGTCCATGACAGAAATGAGGCAGTTATAACCACCTACAATATTAAGCTTATATTCCAGAGTTGGGTGGAAAATGCTTCCCTTAACTAAGTAAAATCCTGTTTTAAGAATTCATTCCCATTCACCAGCTCCAATTCTGCTATCAGATGAAACTACCCTTCAAAAATATAGTGGATAAACATAAGGAATAAAAATTTACTTCTTTCTTCCCCTGTATCAGTTATTGCCATGTTTCTTTTTCTTCATAGCAGGGATTTACTCCATCTATGTAGATTCCAGCGTTCCGGCTGTGTCAGTGATAATGGTTAGATTTCTTAAGGCTGGTTGAGTCGCTGTTCGGCTCAAGCAACAGAGGTGAATGGTTTTAGAGGGGGGATCACTGTTTCCATGGTTTTGTTAATGCAAGATGATTCCTACCTTTGCTGGTTCCAGTGAGTTCAGAATCATTACACACTAGATAATCACTTCCGAGTCAAGAGCCCTGTAGATGTTAAGAGTGTGTGTGACCTGTCCTATTTTTTTTAATAGGTCTGTATTAATACGAAACTATCAAGCCCTGCAAGATATTCAGTCAGCAGTAAAGGAGAACTTCTGTTTGGTCCTGTTTTATAAGAACATGGTATGAAACTAGAATGGCAGTTCTGACTTCCTAAGCATTTTGAATCTTTTGGATTCAGAGAGATTTCAGATCCTGTATCTGTGGTTTGAGACTTTCTGCAGAATTTTTTTAAAAAGAGAAAGATATCACTCTAATGATATTCAAATGCTGAGTCAGAAAAAACAATGTGAATCCATGATTTGTCTTTGATTTCTGAAGAATTACTCAAGTGCTGCAGGATGTAATGGAGACACAGATTTCATTCTTTATATACAGCAGTACAATAATGGAGCAGAAATAAGGCCAGGACCTCAACAACACTAACTGTCATGTTGTTATACCAATGCACAAAAGCTGAGACTCTCTTCCCTGTTGACTGCAGTGTATGTGCAATGATTTTAAAATTAACCATTTCTAATAATCTGCATACATACAAAAGCACAGTATTACAGAGATAGTATTTTGTAATTATGCTCTGCATAATATAGCAATCCTGTCTGAATAATGTCAGATTGCAAATGGATGTAATCCTGTATGAAAAATTTCTTCATTTGTGAATTACATTACGTTATATTGCAGAGACTCTTGAGACAGAGGTTTCAGTCTTTGAATAGGGGCTCTTTATGATTTATTAACAGGTGCAACTGATTGGCAGCATGCCTACTTTAACAGGTATCTACTTACTACATGTTGTGATAGAAGAATTGTGGAAAGATGATGTGTATAAACCCACTCATTACAGAATCACTTGACTTAAATGTAATGTAGCTGGAGGTTGAACAACAGCCTATTCTCCTTTTCTGCTTGGGAAAATCAAAAGCAGCACTACAAAGTCAGTGGTGTTACAGTTGCATAAGAAACACAAGGACTGTCCATTATAGGCAGGTCTGTTTTTCACTATTCAAAGAAGCAGTGAGGAAGCTTTTCAGAGCACAAGAGAAATTATAAAAGAATAACAAAAAGAAGGGGAAAAATAGTAGAAATACCTTTAATTTGAAATATGAAGTCTTTTTGTCATTAACTGCAATTATGCTGGCACCTCATCTGTAGTTTCAAGACATAAATGGGATGTGATCATAACTGCACCTACTGTTAACTACAAGAGGTATATAAACTCAGGAAATTCAGAAGTATTTAACTGTATAAATCCCAAAGATCTACAAATCTGGGTAGGGTTGGAGCGGTGGGGAGAGCAAAAACACAGCTGAAAGCAGACGGAAGGAAAGACGCAAGGAAAGGAAAAGATAATTTCAAACACACACGCACAAAACAAGATTTTAAATAATTTCCAGGAAATACGAATTTAGCACACATGAATACAGAGATGCTGAAGATGAGTACTGTTATCTTGAAAGGCAGCAACTGAACCCCCAATTCTGTCACCTGTTTAATCAAACAGAAACCACTTGTCATTTTGCTCTCATATCGCAAGGGTCACATGATAAGAATCTGGAGTGATATGTACATATGAATTCTTACACTGATAGCAGGTGGTAGCCTTGTGATTCATTTACAGTCTATGAAGACATTCATCCTAGAAGCTTGATTCTTAGCGACTTGAATTGGCTGGGAGACATTTTTGGCAAGAATAAAACTTAGGGACAACAGGCACCTAGAGCCTCCTGAGGAAACTAACACTAAAATATCCATGATTAGATTACACTTCTTTCTTCCTGAGATTTCTGAGACTCTGAAGGAGGATGCAAAGGGCTATATATTCTCACCTATGTCAACCTTGCGCTACCAAGTGATGCCCTTCTCTTATGGAGTCTCTACCTTGTTCATCCACCTTATTCTCATGATGTTCTATACTGCCTGACCAGAGTAAAGCTGCATTACAGTCCTATCTGTTTCTGTGTGTAGGTTGCCTTATTTCTTCCTAATGAAAAGTCTGATATAAACCAAGATATAAGGTAGACAAGTAAGATGATTTGTAAACTTGCAGCAGTGCCTAAGATGGTTGTGGTCTCCACACGCATGTATCTGTGGTTACAGGCTTATAACAAAATGACTAAAATTCACCAAGTGCCTCTATAAATCTCTTTACAAAAACAGCAGTGCAAAAGCCTCCCAAGAGCTGCAACACTACAGATGCAAAAGCTTAATCTCTCCCCATAGTAGCCTGCAGCTAGACCACAACTGTAGGTGGTTCTGTGAGAAAAGTCTATTGGCAGTCAGGTCTCTACAGGGGGAATAACTAACAGAAAATCACCATGCTTCACTCCCCTGCCCCCACCACCTCTCAAAAGTAGTTTTTAGAGCTGTCGAAATGTTCAAAATAAAACCATCTTATTTCTATTTCCCACCCTCTCCTAGGAAGGAAATCCATAATGGAACTATTTAGTTCCCAGTACAGATTTCATTGTGAAAACACTGAAGGACACACAAGGGGGGTGGAGGGGGGAAGGGAAAAAGAAAAAAAAACACAACCAAAAAACAAAGCCTTATGGTAAAACAAACAAACCAACCATGGAAATATTTTAAAGAAAGAGACAAGTATTGTAGCTGAGAGATTGCAACTGTCTAGAAAATGTAGATAAAAGAAAGGTACACAAGCAAGGGAAGATAGACTAATTATTTTACATCTTCAAGGGGAGAGAAAGATGTTATGATTAGATGTAATTGATGTAAACTGCAGCAGGGAAAACAGGTTTAATACAGGATATGAGGGAATTAGATACAGTAGAACACTTTCTTTTGGCAAAGTATTGGTTTCTCTGCAGAACAGAAAATAACTGAAAACATCAGTTGGTTGGGTTTTTTGTAGAAAACTATGAATAACTATTTATTTTAACTAGTGTGGCGGTTTTTTGCTTTGGTGTTTTGTGAGTTTTGTTTTGTTTTTAATTATTATATATATTTCTTCCCAGAGGAGCAAATCTTTTTTGAACTATAATTACATATGGATAAATCCTAGCCACATTTCCATATGGACACCAATTGGTTTCTAACTGGCTTCTGAGAGGACTGTTTCTAGAGACAGAATTAGCTTCTATCCTCCACAGAAAGAATTCTGGCATCGGAACAGACTGGCAAAGAATGGGCTGGAATTGTCTTCAATAAAGAAATTCCTTGCTGTGAAATCCGTTCCCTGATGGAAAGGATTGCCTGCCAGCATAAACTAGATGTCTCTGCAATGATGTTTTGATTTAATAGAGTACTCTATCAGAAATCCCAAGAGCTGCCTAGAGAAATCATTTATAGTGCTCAAAACCAGGAAAAATACAGTTTTAGAAACTAAATTTCCAGGACGTACTTTTCAAAATTACTTTCATGGTCTTTTAACTGTTGATAATGATCTCCCTATGCATATGAGGAGAGATTTTCCTGGTTCACTTTTTTGTTTACTTGTGTTTTTTTCTGGGGTAGACAGGCCGACAGATCTTTGCCTTGTTCTTGCTTTGCTCATTTGTGTAAATCTTTTTTTCTGTAACACCTTTCACTTGTTGCTAAATAATAAGAACCAAAACATGCAGGTAGCTGGTCTGTTCTGAAAGGGCTCCCCTTAACTCTATTTATATCACTTCGAATGAAAGTTATAAACAATTTTCTTGGATGGCTTCAAAAGTTGAGGGCACTTGGGGTATTTTTCCCATTACCCTTAAGGCACAATGTTGGTGATACACTGTGTTGCACAGGAACAACACATGAGCTTTCTTGCTGCTATTGGAGAACTTGGTAGCAGTGACATAATTAGCCGACCCTTCTCACATACAGCTGACACAGTTATGGCATTACAGCATATATCACATGCTTAGCACACATTGACCTAATTGATAGGAAGGCACAGATCTGGAATGGAAACAATGGACTTCCAAGAAAGTGAAAATCAAATGCCAAGAACTCCCAAAGCTTCTCATATATTGTTTAAATGACAAGGTATGCGCATGTATTATATAAGGGTAGTACAATGTCGTAAGATTTTGAAGTATATGTCTAAGCAGTTTGTCGTGATGGAGGGAAGACACAGTCACTCAATATGAGTGATCAGCAGACTTCGTTTATTGTGCCTTACAGTCACCTTTTATGCCTTGTTATTATTAGCTCATACATATTACAAAAGTTAAGCTCATTATTGGTTAGTTGCCTAAATACCAAGCCCGCCCCTAGTTTCTCTTCTGTAGTTATCTGTTCCCTCCTGCAACATTCTTTACCGACCGCAATCTTCTTGTTATTGTGTAACAAAAACAGCCAAGGACAGTGTATTTTTGCTTTACTTCAGATAAGCTGAGTGCGATGTGCATTTTTGTCCAGCCAGCTGGACTATGTCTATGTGACCTTTTTCAGCTAGCCAGTTATCCACAGCAGTTGCCTAAAAATCTTTGAAGATCTAAATCTTCAGAAGACATGAAACAAGGTTGGGACATTGCAGTGGTGGCTACATTCTGTGATACAAGGACAGGGACAGATGTTAAATTTAGTTATACCTTTTTAGGCCAAAATCCTCTATGGGCAAAATCATATCCCAAGATACAAAATTAAACATAAATAATCAATGGAGAAGTTCAGGTGCCTAACACAGGGTCAGATGAATGACCCTTTGTAGTTGCCTGTTTTGTCTTTGACCCAAAAGTCAGATTAGGACAGGCTTAAAGACTATTTAAACAGCTAGTCTGAAATAGTCTTGAGAAATCAAATATAAATGGCTCAGAACCAACGGAAAAAGACCCAAATATTTATGCTGTGATTCATCATCTTTACTTTTAGGTATCTACACTGGACATCTTCCTCTTGAGCCATTCAGGCAGGCTCCATTGTTGTCTAGGGAGAGCAGCAGTAATTTGTATGATATATTCTGGACATTTTCTTAAGGACAAGATGCCCTCATTGGATGGGGTGACAAAATAAAAAATGTGTGGCTACCTCACTGATATCTACTTTTAGTCAGATGAATCCCTGCCTTAATGACCAAGTGGAAGCTAACGCTCTGTAATAGCTATTTGGAAGCGTCCACATTGTCTGAATTGTCTTGATGAAATAAAAGTAGGCTAGTGCCTAGATTTCCAAACCCTTAATCAAGTGACATCTGGCTCCCTCAGGAAGGATGCTAAAATTTGACTGAAGATGGAGAATGAAAACCATCACTTTTCAGTAGGAGGCTTGTCTAGGTCATTTGTAAAGCAAATGTAAAGCTAAAATTATTTTCTTGAATACAGATTGCAGAATAAGATTCCACTCTTCAAAGTTCATATTTTTTTTTGTTGAAAATATACATTTTTACAGTGAGTAACCATTGCTGAGTAACAGGAAGAAATTCATATTGAAATATGTAAAACGTGTTTTGTATTGATTGATTTTCAAGACCACTGAGTAGATTGCACAATTAAATTGACATTAACAGATTTATTCCATTTCCATTATTCTGTCCAAGCTTTTCAAGCTGTGTTACATAAAACACAAAAAACCCGCTCCAAACTAATAGAAATAACGTTAGGCATAACACTAATGAAATGAAACATTAAGCATTAATTTAAGAAAATATTAATAAAATAAAAATAAAACTCATTATAAAATAACATTCTATCTTTCTACCCATCTAATCCATCCATCTAATTTATACATAACGTGTGGAAGCAGATTTTCTTTCAGTGTGCTCTCACCAAAACCTGATACTATTTGGAAGACATACATGCATATTAATTGTAATATGTGTTACAGATAGTAAAAGATCACTCTTTACAAAATGTCATAAGCTTTTACATCTGTTTAGTTGCTACCAAGTTTATCAAATAGCTGAAAGGTTCTTTGCATAACACTTATATGTTCTGTATAAATACGGGGGGGAAACACAGGAAAACATATTGCTTTGGACTTTTCCTCAAGAATCTTTATTCAAATGTGCCCTATCTGTCCTTGCTATGAAGGGGTGGATTGGGGTCACAAGCTTAGCCAAATATAAAAATTTTCTGGTCATTTTTCATATCATATGACAAGTTGATATAGGAAGAAAAGTAGAAGCAAGCAATCATTTTAACTTAGGTTTCAAAGTTCTCAATCTAGTGTCCACACATACTGCTTGTATAATTAGTATTTCTTAAGAGATGGGTATTAGTAGAGGAGCAGCAAATGTTCTCAAAGATTTTCTTTGCATAAAAGAACTACAAATCCATGTGAGGAGAAGGAATATTAAAAAAAAAAAAAGAAAAAAAAGAAAAAGCAGAAGAGAGATTTAGTTGAAAGAAAAGCAGCTGAGAAAATGTAAGGTACAACGAAAAAAAGAGGAAAAGGGAATTACAGAAGAAAAGGAAGGTGTGAACTGGCAAGGAGGAACAAGAGGCAGGGAAAGTCAATACACTAAACCACAGGAGCAGGACTAGCTCATTGCAGGTGATCACACAACTA